>NW_019943705.1:0-2500 GCF_002910315.2 Salvelinus sp. IW2-2015 | reverse complement strand
ACTGTAGTGTGTGTGTGTTGTGTGTGTGTGACCATGGTACTGTAGTGTGTGTGTGTGACTGGTACTGTAGTGTGTGTGTGTGTGGCTGTGTGTGTGTGTGTGTGTGTGTGTGTGTGTGTGTTGTGTGTGTGTGTGTGTGTGGTGTGTGTGTGTGTGTGTGTGTTGTGTGGTGTGTGGTGTGTGTGTGTGTGTGTGTGACTGGTAACTGTAGTGTGTGTGTTGTCACTGGTAACTGTAGTGTGTGTGTGTGTGTGTGTGTTGTGTGTGTGACTTCTACTGTAGTGTGTGGTGTGTGTGACTGGTACGTAGTCGTGTGGTTGTGTGACTGGTATGTAGTGTGTTGTGTGTGTGACTGGGTACTGTAGTGTGGTGTGAATGGTAAACATGGTAGTGTGTGGTGAACTGGTTACTGTAGTATGTTTGACTGGTAACTGTAGTGTGTTGTGACTGGTACTGTAGTAGTGGTGACTGGTACTGTAGTGTGTGTGAACTGGTACTGTAGTGTGTGACCTGGTACTGTAGTATGTGTGAATGGTAAACTGTAGTATGTGTGACTGGTACTGTAGTATGTGTTGGACTGGTACTGTAGTGTGTGTGACTGGTACTGTAGTGTGTGTGACTGGTTCTGTAGTATGTGTGACTGGTACTGTAAGTGGTGTGTGACTGGACTGTATGCGTGGACTGGTACTGTAGTGTGTGACTGGTACTGTAAGTGTGTGTGACTGGTACTGTAGTATGTGTTGCTGGTACTGTAGTGTGTGTGACTGGTAGTGTAGTGTGTGTGACTGGTACTGTAGTGTGTGTGACTGGTACTGTAGTGTGTGTGACTGGTAACTGTTAAGTGTGTGACGGTACTGTAGTGTGTGTGATCGGTACTGTAGTAGTGGTGTGAGCTGGTACTGGTAGTGTGTGTGACTGGTACTGTAGTATGTTTGAACTGGTACTGTAAAGTATGTGTGACTGGTACTGTAGTGTGTGTGACTGCGTTCTGTAGTGTGTGTGACTGTACTGTAGTATGTGTGACTGGTACTGTAGTTGTGTGACTGGTACTGTAGTGTGTGTGACTGTAATGTTAGTAATGTGTGACTGGTACTGTAGTGTGTTGTGGACTGGTACTGTAGTATGTGTGACTGGTACTGTAGTATGTGTGACTGGTACTGTAGTGTGTGTGACTGGTCCCTGTAGTGGTGTGTGACTGCGTTCTGTAGTATGTGGACTGGTCTGTAGTCATGTGTGACTGGTACTGTAGTGTGTGTGACTGGTACTTGTAGTGTGTGTGACTGTTTCTGTAGTAATGTGTGACTGGTACTTGTAAGTGTGGTGACTGTACTGTAGTTTGACTGGTACTGTAGTAATGTTGTGACATGGTACTGTATATGTGTGACTGGTAACTGTAGTAGTGGACTGGTACTGTAGTGTGTGTGAACTGGTACTGTAAGTGGTTGTGTGACTGGTTTCTGTAGTATGTGTGACTGGTACTGTAAGTGGTGTGACTGGTACTTGTAGTGTGTGTGACTGGTACTGTAGTGTGTGACTGGTAATGTTTAGTGTGGTGACTGGTACTGTAGTATGGTTGTGACTGGTACTGTAGTGTGTGTGACTTGGTACTGAGTATGTGTGACTGGTACTTAAGTTTGTGTGACTGGTAACTGTAGTGCTGTGTGACTGTACTGTAGTGTGTTGACTGGTACTGTATGTGTGTTGAACTGGTACTGTAGTGTGGTACCTGGTACTGTAGTGTGTGTGACTGGTACTGTAGTGTGTGTGACTGGTACTGTAGGTGTGTGTGACTGCTACTGTATGTGGTGTGTGACTGGTACTGTAGTGTGTGTGACTGGTAAATGTAGTGCGTATTACCGAAACAACGTCAGATAGCATTATTCATTCCAGCTGCTCTCTCTTTCTCTTTCTTGTAGCTACTTGTAATGTTGTGTAACACACCCACACCGCCACCTAACAACACACCACACACCTCAACAACCACACACACCACACACACCACCACACCCCACCAGCCTTGACCTCTCTCTCTCTCTCTGTCTCTCATCTCTGCTCTCTTGGCTTTCTCTCGCTCGTCCTCTCTGTCTCTGCAACTCTCTGTCTCTCTTGCTTTCTCTCTTCTCACTCTCCTGTCTCTCACTCTCTGTCTCTCTCTCTCTGTCTCTCTTGCTTTCTCCTCTCTCACTCTCTGTCTCTCACTCTCTGTCTCTCTGCTTTCTCTCTCACTCTCTGTCTTCACTCTCTGTCTCTCACTCTCTGTCTCATCACTCTCTGTCTCTCTTGCTTTCCTTCTCTTGCTTTCTCCTCTCTCGCGCCTGTCTCTCACTCTCTGTCTCCTCTTGCTTTCTCTCTTCACTCTCTGTCTCTCACTCCTCTGTCTCTCTTGCTTTGGTCTCTCTCTCTCTCTCTCTCTTCTCCTCTGTGTGCTGTCTATATCAATGTCCTATAATCCGCAGTATATACAACATCAACAACAACAGCAAATGTCTCCGTTAATTAA
>NW_019943704.1:96903-110805 GCF_002910315.2 Salvelinus sp. IW2-2015 | reverse complement strand
TACGTGTGAGCCCAAGTTAACCAATTTAAAGGCCAATGCTACCAAATACTAATTGAGTGCATGTCAACTTCTGACCCACTGGGAATGTGATTAAATAAATCAAATCTGAAATAAATCATTCTCTCTACTATTTATTCTTGACATTTCACATTCTTAAATGAAGTGGTGATCCTAACTGACCTAAGACAGGGAATTTTGTACTAGGATTAAATGTCAGAATTGTGAAAAACTTCAACTGTATTTTGCTGGAACTTACCTTACCATGGTATTTTATTGACTAATCTTCTGGAACCATGGTTGCCCATGGTGGTTCAGTATCATCAAAATGTGCTGGTGGTTGATTGGTTGGTGGGCCAAAATATGACAACATACCAGATTGATCAATTAGAATATGTCGTTTCAGCATCAATATTGTTAAATTCAGTCTGTTTACGATTTGCAGCACCGTCAAAATCACTTGCAGCCAGAACATTTCCTCACACTAGAGGGAAAGAAAACCAGTTAAGGCACCATGTCTCTCTGGCTGAGTTACAAGACCAGTTAAGGCAGCCATGTCTTCTGGCTGAGTTACAAGACCAGTTAAGGCAGCCATGACTCTCTGACTGAGTTACAAGACCAGTAAGGCAGCATGTCTCTCTGGACTGAGTTACAAACCAGTTAAGGCAGCCATGTCCCTCTCTACTGCAGTACAAAGACCAGTTAAGGCAGCCATGTCTCCTCTGACTGAGTTACAAGACCAGTTAAGGCAGCCATGTCTCTCTGACTGAGTTACCAAACCAGGCAGCCATGTCTTCTCTGACTGAGTTACAAAGACCAGCGTAAGGCAGCCATGTCTCTCTGGCTGGTTACCAATGACCAGTTAGCAGCCATGACTCTCTGACTGAGTTTACAAGACCACTTAAGGCAGCCATGTCTCTCTGACTGAGTTACAAGACCAGTTAAGGCAGCCATGTCTCTCTGACTGAGTACAAGACCAGTTAAGGCAGCCATGACTCTCTGACTGAGTACAAGACCAGCAGCCATGCTCCCTGACTGAGTTACAAGCCTGTCATGGCAGCCATGTCGTCTCCTGGCTGAGTTACAAGACCAGTTAAGGCAGCCAGTCTCTCCTGACTGAGTTACAAGACAGTTAGCAGCCATGTCTCTCTGACTGAGTTACAAGACCAGTTAAGGCACCATGTCTCTCTGACTGAAGTAAATGACCAGTTAAGGCCGCCATGTCTCTCTGACTGAGTTACTCACTGTCCCCATTGTGTAACTCCACTTATTTTTACTCCTCCTCTGATGAGTCCAACATCTAGTTGGGGGAACTTGCCCAAATTCTGTATTTGCCCAACCAGGCAGAGCGTGGCATGAGGAGTGCAGGCTGCAACAGATTTCAGCTCAACACGACCACACTGCGTTCCCGGTGTGCTCCAGTTGTAGAACATGCGGCTTGCACGCCAGGGTTTGTGGTTCATCCACGGGGGGACCAGGATGAATATGTATGAATTTCCTAAATTTTAAGCTCGCTCTGGATAAAGAGCGTCTGCTAAATGACTTAAATGTTAAATGTTTAACAAAACTGTAATCATGTAACACAACTGAACACTGAAACCACCTGGAACACACGAACACTGAAAAAGCCACACTGAACAACTGAAACCACGTGCTAGCTCTGAACACACTGTACTTTCACACCACCTGGAACACAACTACCACTCGAAACCATGAACACTGAACCTGAACCACACTGACTACTAACCTCTGAACACACCTGAGGCAATAAACCCGACTGAATGACCTATCACAAACTGAACACACCTGAACCCAACTGAATCACACTTACTCACCGACACTGACACTGACACCCTGAACCACCTGAGAACCAACTGAACACACTAAGCACACTTGAGACCCACACTGAACACACTGAACCCAAACTGAACCAACAACACACTGCACCTGAACACCTGAACACACTGAACCAACTGCACTGAAACACTGACCTACTGATACTGTCACACTGAACCAACTGAACACACTCGCACCAACTGCAACCAACCTCCACCAACTGCAACACACGCTTTTTGAATACACTTTGCAATACCACTGAACACCACTCAAACCAACCGTGAACACACTACTCACACTGAACCAATCTGCAACACACCTCTCTGAACACACTGACATTACACTGAACACACTGAATACACTGAAACCACAATCTTGAAACCAACTGAACACACCCTGGCAATACCACTGCTTCAGCCCAGCTCCTGAGTCTGATGATGAAGGAAAGATAGCGGGACCAGAGCAATAGAGAGAAAGATTTCGTCGCGGAGGACGGAGAGACAAGCACTTGGGACGGAGAGATGAGGAGAGAAAGAGCATCGGCATACGAGGAGAGGGGAGACGACGAGAGAGAGAGAAAGAGGGGAGAGACGACTTGGTGAAGAAGAGAGAAGAGGAGTCGTATGTGCCATATGTAAGTAGGCTCTAATTTTGAGCGTAGCGGAAAGGAGATGATGGATAGAGGTAGAAAGATTGAGGTAGGGGAAGAGCGGAGATAGGAGTGCTCTAGTTCCTCCCCTTTGGCTCAGTGCGTATGGATGAGACTGATAAAGTCGAGAGGGGAGAGAGGTGGAAGTGAGAGAGTGTCATAGTCTCGCGAGAGAATATCTAGTGAGGTATGAGATAATATTCTGGCATGACGAAGTCTATGGCGAGGTGAGTGCAGACGAGTGCAGTGATAGATGGTGCTCTTAGTGCGATCCTTGTGATAGACTCTAATACTGAGATGTGTGGGATAGTGAGTAAGCGTGGAGAAAGGAGAGGGAGAGAAAGACGAGGGAGAGAAGAAAGAGAGGGCGAGATGGAGAAGATGATGGTCATAGTGCGTGACGGACAGAAAGGACGCAGCGGCGGAGAGAGCCGACGGCAGAGAAGGAACGAGGCGAGAGAAAGAGAGGGGAGAGAAAACACTTTATGGCTCTAATCTGACATGAGGATGAGAGAAAGAGAGGAGAGAGAAAGATGCCGAGAGAAAGAGATGGCCGGAGAGACGCTGAGGTGAGTGAGATGAGAATGCGAGGGACGAGAGACAAAGAAGGTCATCATACATCTCGAGCAGCGAGTCTCATTAGCGTCGGAAGAGAAGAGAGAAAGAGAGGAGGAGATCTCTCTCTTTTTTGTTTTTTTTCAAACGTATTGGGTAGCCTTCCACAAGCTTCCCACAATAAGTTGGGTGAATTTTGTCCCATTCCTCCTGACAGAGCTGGTGTAACTGAGTCAGGTTAGTAGCCCTCCTTACTCGCACACGCTTTTTCAGTTCTGCCCACTAATTTTCTATGGGATTGAGGTCAGGGCTTTGTGATGGCCACTCCAATACCTTGACTTTGTTGTCCTTAAGCCATTTTGCCACAACTTTGTAAGTATGCTTGGGGTCATTGTTAATTTGGAAGACCCATTTGCATCAAGCTTTAACTTCCTGACTTATGTCTTGAGATGTTGCTTCAATATATCCTCATAATTTTTTATCCTCATAATTCTTCATCCTCATGAAGCCATCTATTTTGTAAAGTGCACCAGTTCCTCCTGCAGCAAAGCACCCCCACAACATGATGCTGCCACCCCCGTGCTTCACGGTTGGGATGGTGTTCTTCGGCTTGCAAGACTCCCCCTTTTTCCTCCAAACATAACGATGGTCATTATGGCCAAACAGTTCTATTGTTGTTTCATCAGACCAGAGGACATTTCTCCAAAAAGTACGATCTTTGTCCCCATGTGCAGTTGCAAACCGTAGATGGTGGTTTTGGAGAAGTGGTTTCTTCCTTGCTGAGCGGCCTTTTAGGTTATGTCGATATAGGACTCGTTTTACTGTGGATATAGATACTTTGTACCTGTTTCCTCCAGCATCTTCACAAGGTCCTTTGCTGTTCTGGGATTTATTTGCACATTTCAAACCGGCTGCGTGGTCCCATGGTGTTCATACATGCGTACTATTGTTTGTACAGATGAACGTGGTACCTTCAGGCGTTTGGAAATTGCTCCCAAGGATGAACCAGACTGGTGGAGGTCTACATTTTTTTTTCTGAGGTTTTGGCTGATTGCTTTTGATTTTCCCATGATGTCAAGCAAAGAGGCACTGAGTTTGAAGTTCGGCCTTGAAATACATCCACAGGTACACCTCCAATTGATGTCAATTAGCCTATCAGAAGCTTCTAAAGCCATGACATAATTTTCTGGAATTTTCCAAGCTGTTTAAAGTCACAGTCAACTTAGTGTATGTAAACTTCTGACCCACTGGAATTGTGATACAGTGAATTATAAATGAAATAATCTGTCTGTAAACAATTGTTGGAAAAATGACTTGTGTCACGCACAAAGTAGATGTCCTAACTGACTTGCCAAAACTATAGTTTGTTAACAAGAAATTTGTGGAGTGGTTGAAAAACGAGTTTAAATGACTCCAACCTTAGTGTGTGTAAACTTCCGACTTCTGCCCCAGAGGATAGTTTAGGATGGAACATACAGTGGTATAAAGTACTTAAGTAAAAATGCTTTAAAGTACTACTTAAGTAATTTTTTGGGGTATCTGTACTTTACTATTTATATTTTTGACTACTGTTGGAGCAAACCATTAAGGAGAGCTGAGCATTAACTATAAATAGGTCTAGTTGCCAGGCTGAAGTAGCAAGGACATGCACACTAAGAGAAGATGACACCCAGGCTAGATGACACCCAGGCCAGATGACACCCAGGCCAGATGACACCCAGGCCAGATGACACCCAGGCCAGATGACACCCAGGCTATACTCTATTTTTGAAAGAGTACATTAACCAAGACCACACGTACATTTATGACAGCTGTACATACTATGGTCAGCAGGATACAGGAAGAAAGATGGAAGCAAGATAACTGATGACTAACACGTAAAACATAAGCATGCAATGCATACATAATTTTTAGGACGTGAAAAGGGTTCTACCATCAATATAACCTAACCAAAAGCAGATATGAGCGTTAGTGGGCGTGAACAAGCAAGCTCTGAGATGATATGATCATCATGGAGAAAAGTCAAGGGAAGCTATTTTCATATAGAGGGAGGGGACTCTATACGTTATGCAAAGACAGAAGTCCTATAAAGGCAGGACTCTGTAATATGAGAATTGAGTCTCTTTCCATGGAGGGGCTCGGCTCTGTTATAGGGTCCTTCCATGGAGGGGCTCGGCTCTGTGATAGGGTCCTTCCATTGGAGGGGCTCGGCTCTGTTACGTTTGTGATAGGGTCCTTCCATGGAGGGGCTCGGCTCTGTTATGTTTGTGATAAGGTCCTTCCATGGAGGGGCTCGGCTCTGTTACGTTTGTGATAGGGTCCTTCCATGGAGGGGCTCGGCTCTGTTACGTTTGTGATAGGGTCCTTCCATGGAAGGGCTCAGTTTTGCTACTTTGTATTAAAGTCTATATTGAATTCACAAGTTCTTGTAAGAGTGTTATATTTCTGAGACGATTCTCCACGACACTACTTACTTTACTTCACTACATTCCTAAAGAAAATAATGTACTTCATACCTGACACCCTAAAGTACTCGTTACATTTTGAATAATTAGTAGGACAGGAAATGTCCTACTAAGTATGTGATACTTATCAAGAGCACATCCCCGGTCATCCCTACTGCCTCTGTTCTGGCGTACTCACTAAACACACATGCTTCGTTCGTAAATTATGTCTGCGTATTGGAGTGTGCCCCTGGCTATCCGTAAGAAATGTACAACAATACATTTGTGTCGCCTGGTTTCCTTAATTTAAGCAATTTGAAATAATTCATACTTTCGATACCTATTTCTTAATATTTATTCAAATTAGTTTTACTGCTGCCAAGAAGTTTCCTTTCATTTGAAACTTTTGTTTTTCTTAAATCCTTTGTTTTTGTTGTAATGAATTCTTTACAATCATGTTTTTCTTTTCATTATATTTTTTAAAAAATGTGTGGAAAATACTCTTTATGACGCTGTCAAGAAGCATTATGACATCATAATCATATAAGCCTGATAAGCCAATCACATACAGGCCCTTATATCAGCCATCAGTCACAACGAGGGTGTCTTGTCCTGCTCCTGAAAACCGCTCCTACATTCATCCCAGTCATCAGCAACAGAGCATTGGGGTAGGTGCATGTCCGACATCAATGTGTTCGCACCTACAATGATTATTTAACATGGTCAATTTAAACAAAAATGTTATATAACATAAACATACTGTTGTAGACTATTGTCACGCCCTGACTTTAGAGAGCCTTTTTTATGTCTCTGTTTGGTTTGGTCAGGGTGTGATATGGGTGGGCATTCTATGTCCTTTACTTCTATGATTTTGTGTTTCTATGTTTTGGCCGGGTATGGTTCTCAATCAGGGACAGCTGTCTATCGTTGTCTCTGATTGGGAACCATACTTAGGTAGCCCTTTTCCCCTCCTTTCAGTGTAGGAAGTTGACTTTGTTAGTGGCACTTAGCCCTGTTAGCTTCACGGTTGTTTTCTTCGTTTGTTGTTATGTTGGCGTCATTTTTCTAAATAAAAGGATTATGTACGCTTACCACGCTGCACCTCGGTCTTCCTTCAACGACGGCCGTGACAACTATGGTGTACTGGAATGTTTTGCTTTGTGTGGTAGGTTTAGTGGGTTTTAACACTCTTACGTAGGTGTCATAACCAGCCATAAAATAACACAATATACTGCATGTCACAACATGTTTAAATATAACTATCACGACAGTGTTATGACCGTGTCATAATAGGTTATGACACGTCACGTCAGCTGTTATGACACGTTATGACATAGTTAAATTGAGCCGGGGCCCCTCTTACGGGTTCCAAAGAGGAAATCTAAACCAACGTGGCCTCAATCATAAAACTAATCCTAGCTTCATGTCCACGTCCCGGTTCAACCCCCCAACTGAAAAAAATAGCTCAAAGAAACTTGGTAGGATCCTTATTTGTGTTTGTTGTCAAAAATCAATACGAAACGGGCGTGTCTGCAAAAACACAAGTAAGTCTTGAGACATTTCATTTTAAATTAGTTTGCTTGAACAAATTTTAAAAAAGGGTAATTTTGAGATATTCATATTTTTTTATGTTGAATAAATTAATGTGTATTTTATTTTATTGTAGAGCTCACTATAAAGGTGTCTAACTATAAAGGTGTCTCACTATAAAGGTGTCTAACTATAAAGGTGTCTCACTATAAAGGTGTCTCACTATAAAGGTGTCTCACTATAAAGGTGTCTCACTATAAAGGTGTCTCACTATAAAGGTGTCTNGGTGTCTCACTATAAAGGTGTCTCACTATAAAGGTGTCTCACTATAAAGGTGTCTCACTATAAAGGTGTCTCACTATAAAGGTGTCTCACTATAAGGTGTCTAATGACACCAAGGTGTAGTCATGTTCACTGTTCACGAATCATCGGGTCTTACAGGGATCGTTTGTGATACAAATGTAAAAAGCATTTCTAATATCCTTCCTCCCAATGAAGTTTCAAATGTAAGAATTGAAATTGCTGCATAATTTGTGTCCATCAAGTTTCTGAAATGCTTGGCGGCCTTTTCTCATTTTGTCTTTGTCTGCGTGTGTCTGCGTGTGTCTGCGTGTGTCTGTGCGTGCGTGCGTGCGTGCGTGCGTGCGTGCGTGCGTGCGTGTCATACACCCAAATATTTTCCTCTTCCGTCATGGAATCGTTTTCTTCCTCCGCTGTATCCATCTGCATATACATCTCTCACTCTTTCTCTCCGTCTAATTATTGGTCTTTCTACATCCCTCCTATAATGTCTCTCTATCTCTTCCTATCTCACTCTCTTTTGCTCTCTCGCTCAATTTTCTTGGTTGAAGGTGTTAACTTCACTTGACGAGAGAGAGAGAGAGAGAGAGATGGACAGTGAATAAGAGGGTGTGGGAAACAGAACTAGGGCATGAAGGACGGAAAAAAGATTATGTGTGTCTGCGTATGAGAGATAGTGTGTTTATCTCTGTGTGTACGTTAATCTGTCTCCTTAATTTCCTTATTTCATTACATTTCAAACTCTTTATCCAAAAATTCTGCTCATTCCTCAATTTCTATTTCCCCTATCACTCTATCTCCCTTGCTCCCAAATTTTCTTCTCTCTGTAAGTCCAAGTCCAACACACGGCATCACATCACCACACCCACAACACACACACACACCACCACACACACACACACACACAAAGGAGAGACAACAAAAACAGCCATTTCAGCGATATGAGAACAATTATTTTTAATGTAGTTTAAAACAGCTTTGAATCTGGCGTAGTTTTAAACCACATACAAAATGAGGGTCGCATTGTGGGAGGGGGAGGAGGGAGGGAGGGAGGGAGGGAGGAGGGGAGGGAGGGATGAGAGGAGGAATGGAAGGAAACAGAAAAGTGCACCATTTATCTAACTGACTCTGCTTAACAAAGTAAGACAGAACGGAAGAAGAACAAATGAAAAGAATGCGCGTCCTTCCAGACTAGACTGCCGACAGGCGCATACAGACTGCCGACAGACTGCCGACTAGGCCGCATACAGACTTGCCGACAGGCCGCATACAGACTGCCGACAGGCCGCATTACAGACTGCCGACAGACTGCCGACAGATTGCCGACAGATTTGCCGACAGCCGCAAACAGACTCGCACAGACTGCCGACATAGGCCGTCATACAGATACAGGGCCGGACAGGCCGCATATCCGACGGCCGAACAGACTGCCGACAGCGCATTGCCCGACAGGCCGCAACAGACTGCGCCGACAGAGCACCTGCCGACCAGGCCGCATACAGACTGCCGTACAGGTCTCGACAGGACTGCTCGACAGGGCCGCATACAGATGCCGACAGGCCGCATACACGCAGACTGTCCGAACAGGCCGCAATTACAGACTGCCGACAGACTGCCGACAGGCCGCATACAGACTGCCGACAGGCCGCATACAGACTGCCGACAGACTGCCGACAGACTGCCGACAGGCCGCAAACAGACTGAAAGGACAGACTGCCGACACACTGCCGACAGACTGAAAGGACAGAAAGGACCGAGCCAGTTCCTCCGTGGTTACAAACGTCACCCTCACATCAACGAACGGACACAGAGGTCATTTTACAGCATCACCTCAAGGTTTTACAGCAGTACAAATATTGTCTACCGCAGCCGCCACCAACCCTGGTCCTGGAGACACACAGCAAGGAGTGCACCACCACACCTGATTCAACTAATCAGAACTGA
Source organism: Salvelinus sp. IW2-2015 (assembly GCF_002910315.2). Taxonomy (NCBI): domain Eukaryota; kingdom Metazoa; phylum Chordata; class Actinopteri; order Salmoniformes; family Salmonidae; genus Salvelinus; species Salvelinus sp. IW2-2015. The sequence goes on along the minus strand of NW_019943704.1, from coordinate 101,550 downwards.
GTCACCACTAGGGTTGGATGGTATCCAGACTCTTATCCCGGGATTTAAGGTATTACCCGCTTAGTACACAAGGGGGGGCTAAAAACGCAAAAAAAGTCCATTAGGGGGCTATTACCAGAATGCTAACAAAATTAGCACAAGTAATAGCGAATTTCCATGGAGCCTGCTAGCTAAATATTCTAACGAGCGCAAACGGCAGTCCACCTTATAAAGTTATACATACATAGGTAGGCCACCGAATGCCATTTCTGGTGAGTTTGAACTTTTACGAGGGAATGTGAACGAGAGACATTGTGCAAATGAACTGGCTCTGGAGCAGCATGTGTACACACAGTGTCTGTGTGGAGTCTGGAGTCGCTAGGGCAACGGGCCTGTCTGCTCTGCTCGGAGAAGACGGGGAAGGAGCAGACAGCCGAGGAAGGAGAGGAGAAAAAACGTAAGGATATCAAAAGATTACAGTGATAGCTGTAATCCAAAGGGCTTTGGCTTCTCCAACACGGCAGCCAACATAATATAAAGCCCCAATCACCTTATTAATTCAGCCACTTAATTAACTAGCAAGTTAAACTTAGGAGTTGCGTTAATGCAGAATTCTTTACTTTTTTTCGCAGGAAAAAAAAGGTAAAAACGCAAAATAAATATCTTGTTGTGTTTTGTAAACGCAAATCTATTGTAATTTCTGCTCGGCATCAGACACATTTTGTGCTTCAGTTGCCACTTCTCCACTCGGGTGAGAATTCACGGACGGGCGTTTTATCAGCAGACAACGCTCTGACTGACGTGTAGTTACTTTGTATTTAGTTTAAGATGTTCAAGTGTGGCCTGGAGTGTTCAAAAAAAACTAACAAAAAATTCCCTTGCGTTGCACATTTCATCAGGCCGTAGTTAGCCGACACCTGCACTAGCCGAATCAGGTGTGTCAGTGCAGGGCTAGAACAAAAGCCCTGTATATCTCCAGGACCAGGGTTGGAGACCACTGTTCTACAGGGACATCTGTCACCGTGGGGACAGCTTGGTGAGTGTAGGACTGGACAGGGCTGGGCAAGGCTGGGGAGGTGTTGTTACCACTCCAGTCCACAAGGAGCGCTGTGGGCCCTCTGTCACCTGTCCCTTTATCACCTCTCCATGAAGAAGAGTTCCAGATCCTAAAGAAGGTTCTAGAACCATGAATAAGAGTTCCAGAACACTGAAGGTTTGTGAATCACGAAGAGAGTTCCAGAAACATGAAGGTTCCGGAAACATGAAGAAGATTCCTTATCCTGAAGGTTCCAGAATCACGAGGAGAGTTCCAGAGCTCTCTGTCTCACCAGACATAGCAGCAGTTCAGTAGAATCAGAACGTTCCATGTTCAGTCTCTCAGATCCATTGTGTAGTTTAGAACATTCCCAACACTCCAGAAGCAGCAGTTTGTCCATTCTCTCTTCTCATTGGAGTTCCAAATACTCATTGCCATCATTCCTTAATTATTCCTCTCTGACTGATGTTGAAATAGACCATGTACATGAATGTTCATATGTGGCAGGCTCCAAAACAAGCCATGAGGCTATTGGAGAGATGAAATAACTCCCCTCTTAGCTATCGTTGACCTCTGACTTCTGGGCTTTGAGCCTCTTGGGCATCTAGGTTTGCCGTAGGCACTAACCTCTCCCTCTTTCCTCACTGGGCACACACTGGTTGAATCCACATTGCTTCCACATCATTTTAATGAAATTACGTTGAACCAACGTGGAAAAGACGTTGAATTGACGTCTGTTCCCCAGTGGATCTCTACAACTAGAACGGCTTATACAGAGGGTATGATAAGTATTCACCCCTCTTGGATTTTCACATTTTGTTGCGTTACACATTGAAATTGAAAGGGATTTAATTCAGATTTTTTGGTTTGTTATTGATCTACACAAAATACTCCATAATGTCAAGGTTGAAATGTACTTCTACCAATGTTTACAAAGGAATACAATTTCAATAACTTAAAATATATTAGTTGTATAAGTATTCACCCCCTTTGTTTCGGCAAGACTAAATTAGGATAAAATGTGGCTTAAAGATAGAATCCTTAAATTGTGACACATTTTTGGACTTATAAATGAATGATATATACCCATTGATTATTGTAGAATGCTTCATGAGCTTAGTTCAATGTTTGTAAATGATGTAAATGTAAAACAAACACTGTATAGCCTCAAAACAAATACGGTATAGCCTCAAAACAAACACTGTATAGCCTCAAAACAAACACTGTATAGCCTCAAAACAAACACTGTATAGCCTCAAAACAAATACTGTATAGCCTCAAAACAAACACGGTATAGCCTCAAAACAAACACGGTATAGCCTCAAAACAAACACTGTATAGCCTCAAAACAAACACGGTATAGCCTCAAAACAAATACTGTATAGCCTCAAAACATGGCTACAACTATCATTGCGATATCATGGATGGTCATTCCTTGCATCAATGGCTCTGTCCATGAATTTGAAAGTGGTTACATTTCTCCATGCCCATCCCTCAGCTTTATTTACATTTTTACTAAAACAGAGGCGGGGTAAAAAAAACGTTGTTTTTTGTGTCAAGGATTCCAGCATTGACAAATCACATAATAAGTGACATGGACTCACTCTGTGTGAAATAAAAAGGGTTTGACATGATTTTTGAATGACGACTCCTTCCCCTGTCCCCCATAAATACAGCATCTGTAAGACACCTTAGTCAAGTATTGAATTTCAAGCACAGATTCAACTACGAAGACTAAGGGAGCTTTTTGAAAGCCTCATAAAGAAGGGCAGAAAGAAATGGCGACTGTTTACATAAACAACACTCTACTGGAGATTAGTTACAAACACACTTTAATATGGGCAGCTGGTAACCTAGAGGTTAAGAGTGTTGGGCCAGTAACACAGTTTAATATGGGCAGCAGGTAACCTAGAGGTTAAGAGTGTTGGGCCAGTACCACAGTTTAATATGGGCAGCAGGTCACCTAGAGGTTAAGAGTGTTGGGCCAGTACCACAGTTTAATATGGGCAGCAGGTCACCTAGAGAGTGTTGGGTCAGTAACACAGTTTAATATGGGCAGCAGGTAACCTAGAGGGTGTTGGGTCAGTAACACAGTTTAATATGCCTAGAGGTTAAGAGTGTTGGGCCAGTAACACAGTTTAATATGGGCAGCAGGTAACTAGAGGTTAAAGAGTGTTGGGCCAGTAACACAGTTTAATATGGGCAGCAGGTAACCTAAGGTTAAAGAGTGTTGGGCCAGTAACACAGTTTAATATGGGCAGCAGGTAACCTAGAGGTTAAGAGTGTTGGCCAGTAACACAGTTTAATATGGGCAGCAGGTAACCTAGAGGTTAAGAGTGTTGGGCAGTAACACAGTTTAATATGGGCAGCAGGTCACCTAGAGTTAAGAGTGTTGGGTCAGTAACACAGTTTAATATGGGCAGCAGGTACCTAGAGGGTGTTGGGTCAGTAACACCGTTTAATATGGGACAGCAGGTAACCTAGAGGTTAAGAGTGTTGGGCCAGTAACACAGTTTAATATGGGCAGCAGGTAACCTAGAGGTTAAGAGTGTTGGGTCAGTAACACAGTTTAATATGGGCAGCAGGTAACCTAGAGGGTGTTGGGTCAGTAACACAGTTTAATATGGGCAGCTGGTAACCTAGAGGGTGTTGGGTCAGTAACACAGTTTAATATGGGAAGCAGGTAATCTAGAGGTTAAGAGTGTTGGGTCAGTAACACAGTTTAATATGGGGCAGCAGGTAACCTGGAGGGTGTTGGGTCAGTAACACAGTTTAATATGGGCAGCAGGTAACCTAGAGGTTAAGAGTGTTGGGCCAGTAACACAGTTTAATATGGGCAGCAGGTACCTAGAGGTTAAGAGTGTTGGGTCAGTAACACAGTTTAATATGGGCAGCAGGTCACCTAGAGAGTGTTGGGTCAGTAACACAGTTTAATATGGGCAGCAGGTCACCTGGAGAGTGTTGGGTCAGTAACACAGTTTAATATGGGCAGCAGGTACCTAGAGGTTAAGAGTGTTGGGTCAGTAACACAGTTTAATATGGGCAGCTGGTAACCTAGAGGGTGTTGGGTCAGTAACACAGTTTAATATGGGCAGCAGGTAACCTGAGGTTAAGAGTGTTGGGTCAGTAACACAGTTAATATGGGCAGCAGGTAACCTAGAGGTTAAAGAGTGTTGGGTCAGTAACACAGTTAATATGGGCAGCAGGTCACCTAGAGGTTAAAGAGTGTTGGGCCAGTAACACAGTTTAATATGGGCAGCAGGTCACCTAGAGGTTAAGAGTGTTGGGTCAGTAACACAGTTTAATATGGGCAGCAGGTAACTAGAGGGTGTTGGTCAGTAACACAGTTTAATATGGGCAGCAGTTAACCTAGAGGGTTTTGGGTAAGTAACACAGTTTAATATGGGCAGCTGGTAACTAGAGGTGTTGGGCAGTAACACAGTTTAATATGGGCAGCAGGTAACCTAGAGGGTGGTTGGGTAGCTAACACAGTTTAATATGGGCAGCAGGTCAACCTAGAGAGGTGTTGGGTCCAAGATACACAGTTTAATATGGGGCAGCAGTAACCTAGAGGTGTTTGGGCCAGTAACACGTTTAATATGGGCAGGCAGGTAACCTAGAGGGTGAGGGTG
>NW_019943704.1:81460-95725 GCF_002910315.2 Salvelinus sp. IW2-2015 | reverse complement strand
GGCAGCTGGTAAGAGTGGCACTAGAGGTAAGAGTGTTGGGCCAGTAACACAGTTTAATATGGCAGCGGTAACTAGAGGGTTGAGTGTGGGTCAGTAACACAGTTTAATATGGGCAGCTGGTAACCTAGAAGGTGTTGGGCCAGTAACACAGTTTAATATGGCAGCAGGTAACCTAGAGGTTAAGAGTGTTGGGTCCAGTAACACAGTTTAATATGGGCAGCGGTAACCTAGAGGTAAGAGTGTTGGGTCAGTAACACATTGGGTCAGTAACACAGTTTAATATGGGCAGCAGGTAACCTAGAGGGTGTTGGGTCAGTAACACAGTTTAATATGGGCAGCAGGTAACCTAGAGGTTAAGAGCATTGGGCCAGTTTACATTTTAGGGATGTTTTTCTAGTATGGCAACAACGTGTTAGGGTCATGTTATCATCATGGCTGAGGTTTCCTCTCAGGTGATATGGCTGTAGTAATATTCTTGTTCTTGTATTCTCAATTGAATCAACCACACAATCAGAACCCTAGAGGTAAGACTGATACTCCCCTTTATGACATCATCAAAGAGCGACGAGTAATTCCCTTGGCTCATCAGCTTCAGTTAAAATGAACGCATCAACTTCAACACACAAACACACCTCAGTGCAGGAGCCAGAGCTGGTCAGTCACAGGTGTGCGTTCTGAACTGTACTGTAGGGTGTTGTTGATAAAACATTAGCGACATGTAAACCCAGTCTCAGCTGAGTGACAGCAGCACAGCCAATAGGATGCAGAGAAAAGTCCCAGCGGGGCAGGACGCCACGTTACTATTGGCTCTCTTGACCCCACTGGGCGGGCCAACTGATGTCCTGGGGACACACTTGTTCCTCCTGCGAGGGGGGGCGGAGGGGTTGTATTTATTCCCTCCCGGGGTGTAGTCCTCCTCCCCCCTCAGTACCTGCACCTCGTTCTGACCCCCCTTGCCACCCTTTCCCTTACGGCCCCGGGTACAGTTCCCGTGACTCCCCTTGGGCGGCCTGGGAAGGGGTAAGGGTAGGGGCGAAGAGGACGGGTCCCCGTTGTTCTGGTCCCCGTGTGGGAGGTGCTGGTGGTGGTTATGGCGGTGCTTGTGGTTCCTGTGATGGAGTCGATGGTGCTCGTCTTTTGTCTGGGACTCCCCCAGCTCGGCCTCCCCGTCTACGACCCCTCGTCCCCGGGCTTCTCCTGCTGAACAGCTGGGTAGATCCTCTTTCCTCAGGCCCTTCAGGTCCCGGCCCTGGAGCTCAGGAGGGGAAACACACTCCAGGACCGACGTAGAACCCCGGAACCTCCGCAGCCAGTCCCACAGGGGCAGAGCCTGGATAATGATAATAATACATTTTAATCATTTAATAATAGACAATACATTTCATTTAATAATGCACGCCTTTAAAAACACCCAAGGACAGCTTACATTAAAGTACAATAAGACAAAATGAAACAGCGCAATTAAAAATCTATCAAAATAGCACATGAAACAAGCACAAAAGAGGGAGATAGTCAGAATATGGTCTATCATGAAAGTGTCTTGGCAGGCTGAAAATCAAGATGTGTGTTAGTTGTGTTTTTGGAATCCACCTTGCAGTCACACTCCCAGGGGTTGTTGTTGAGTCTGAGGTATTCCAGGGCAGACAGCAGAGCCAGGCTGGCTCCAGACAGCTCAGTCAGAGAGTTGTTGAACAGGTAGAGGGTGGTGAGGCGACTCAGGTCGTGGAAGGCCAGACGATGGACCCACTGCATTAGATTAGATGAGAAACCATTGATGCTAAATGCCAAATGAATATCCTCAACTATTCTATATTATTTTCTGTACTTGATTAAATTATTTTAGAGGCAATGTACATACAGACAAAATCCCCATTCCAATAGGAAGAGCAATAGACCAGTAGGAGAAATGTAAACATCCCTGGTGATAAAGTGCAATGTAGTTCAACATCTTATCCAAGTGAAAGACTGCATTAGGGAGGGGTGAAAGAGTTCTTGGCTGGCTGGAGGTCCTGACTTTGGGGTGTCTGGTTGGCTGGCTGGTGGTCCTGACTTTGGGGTGTCTGGTGGGCTGGATGGTGGTCCTGACTTTGGGGTGTCTGGTGGGCTGGCTGGAGGTCCTGACTTTGGGGTGACTTTGGGGTGTCTGGTGAGCTGGCTGGTGGTCCTGACTTTGGGGTGTCTGGTGGGCTGGCTGGAGGTCCTGACTTTGGGGTGTCTGGTGGGCTGGCTGGTGGTCCTGACTTTGGGGTGTCTGGTGGGCTGGCTGGTGGTCCTGACTTTGGGGTGTCTGGTAGGCTGGATGGTGGTCCTGACTTTGGGGTGTCTGGTGGGCTGGCTAGCCTAGCGGTAATTCTGCAGACTCTAGTACACAGCTTCAGTGTTTTTAAAAAGAAAGACTTCGGGGTTTCTGTACCTGTAGCCGGTTCTGGTGTAGTAAGAGGCGGTCCAGGACTCCCAGTCCCCTGAATGTGTTCTGGTGGAGGGACCAGAGCTTGTTGCCATGGAGGAAGAGGTGGGTGAGGTTAAGCAGGTCCACAAACAGATCATCTTCCAGGAACTCCAACTGGTTGTCCTGTGGAGGGATGAGGGAGGGGGATGGGAGAAGTGGGGAGAGAATTAATTTGATCACTCTGTTGTCAGGAAAATCAAAAAGTACCCTAGTAGTAACATAAATTCCCTGAAACCCACAGCCGATCTAAACTAATTTAGCATTTGAATGTTTTTTTAAATTATATATATATAATCAAATCCTCCTGCTGCAGGATAAATTTGCTCCTGTGGAGAAACTGGTCAAATTAAGATATGTTTTACAGTGCCTTTGGAAAGTTTTCAGACCCCTTGACTCTTTCCACATTTTGTTATGTTATAGACTTATTCTAAAATCACAATACCCCATAATGACATCACACTACCTCATATAACATCACAATACACCATAATGACATCACAATACCCCATAATGACATCACAATACCGCATAATGACATCACAATACCCCATAATGACATCACAATATCCCATAATGACGTCACAATATCCCATAATGACATCACAATAACCATAATGACATCACAATATCCCATAATGACATCACAATATCCCATAATGACATAGTGGGAAAAAAAAGGGTTTTAGAATAAAATAAAAAAAAACTGAAAAAACACCAGAAATATCTTATTTACCCTTTGCTATGAGACTTGAAATTGAGCTCAGGTGCATACTTTTTCCATTGATCATCCTTAAGATGTTTCTACAACTTGATTGGAGTCCACCTGTGGTAAATTCAATTAATTGGACATGATTTGGAAAGGCACACACCTGTCTATATAAGGTCCCACAGTTCACAGTGCATCTCAGAGCAAAAACCAAGCCATGAGGTCAAAGGAATTGTCTGTAGAGCTCCGAGACAGGATTGTGTCGAGGAACAGATCTGGGGAAGGGTACCAAAACGTTTCTGCAGCATTAAAGGTCCCCAAGAACACAGAACACAGCCTCCATCATTCTTAAATGGAAGAAGTTTGGAACAACAAAGACTCTTCCTAGAGATGGCCGCCCGGCCAAACTGAGCAATCGGGGGAGAAGAGGCCTGGTCAGGGAGGTGACCAAGAACCCGATGGTCACTCTGACAGAGGTAGAGTTCCTCTGTGGAGATGGGAGAACCTTCCAGAAGGACAGCCATCTGTGCAGCACTACACCAATCAGGCATTTATGGTAAAATGGCCAGATGGAAGCCACTCCTCAGTAATGACAGCCCGCATTGGAGTTTGCCAAAAGGCACCTAAAGACTCTCAGACCATGAGCAACAAGATTATCTGGTCTGATGAAACCAAGATTGAACTCTTTGGCCTGAATGCCAAGCGTCACGTCTGGAGGAAACCTGGCACCATCCCAATAGTGAAGGATGTTTTTCAGCAGCAGGGACTAGGAGACTAGTCAGGATCGAGAGAAAGATGAACGGACAAAATACAGAGAGATCCTAGATGAAAACCTGCTCCAGAACGCTCAGGACCTCAGAATGGGGCAAAGGTTCACCTTCCAACAGCACAATGACTCTAAGCACACAGCCAAAACAACACAGGAGTGGCTTCAGGACAAGTCTCTGAATGTCCTTGAGTGGCCCAGCCAGACCCCGGACTTGAACCCAATTGAACATCTCTGGAGAGACCTGAATATAGCTGTGCTGCGACGCTCCCCAATCAACCTGACAGAGCTTGAGAGGATCTGCAGAGAAGAATGGGAGAAACTCTCCAAATACAGGTGTGCCAAGCTTGTAGCGTCAAACCCAAGAAGACTCGAGGCTGTAATCGCTGCCAAAGGTGCTTCAACAAAGTACTGAGTAAAGGGTCTGAATACTTATGTAAATGTAATATTTCAGTTATTGTTTTTATTAGCAGAAATGTTTAAAAACCTGTATTTGCTTTGTCATTATGAGGTATTGTGTTTAGATTGATGAGGGGTGACAAACAATGTAATCAATTTTAGAACAAGACTGTAACCTGACAAAATGTGGAAAAAGTCAATGGGTCTGAATACTTCCCGAAGGCACTGTAAGACAAGTATAGAAAGTAGGATGTGGTACCAGGAGGCTTGTGTTCACTGGATTATAGTTGTCTTCTCACTGTAGCTATGATGTACGTAGCTAGCTATCTAATATCGCTACGATTTTCTATTCTATTCCCCTACCTGTAGATAGAGGTACTGCAGGCTGCTGAGCCCCTCGAAGATCCCCGGCGTCAGGCTGAGTAGCCCACAGTGGTAGAGGTGCAGGGCGTGCAGCCGGCCTAGGCCCTGGAAGGTGTCTGAAGCCAGGGCCCTCAGGTGACGGTTGTCCCCCAAATCCAGCTCCTCCAGGCGGGCAAAGCCATGAAAGGTGGAGGCCTGGATGTAGGAGATGTTGTTGGAGTACAGCCACAGCATGGCCGTGGTGGGGCTGAAGTGGCCTCGCAGCAGACGCTGGATCTTGTTGTTCTGGAAGAGAGAAACAAAAGATGGGAACGCTGCTCCGGAGTTGGAAACCGGACGGCAACATTGACGGACGGCAACATTGTAAATTATAATTAGACAAAACTATTCCAAAAGAAGAAGTCCAAGACACTCAGCATAAAAATAAAAAAAAGAATACAAATAATTAATTTCCTAGACTACACATGGTTGAGTAATCAACTGGTTCTAACCTGCAGGAAGACCCTCTCGCTCTGTGCTGGGATCTCCTCTGGGACAGACAGAAAGTTATGTGCCTGACAGGATACGGTGCTGGGAGAGGTGTAGCAGATACAGTTCCTGGGACAGGGGGAGGAGAGGTCCAGGCCGCACAGGACGAGGAGCAGCTCCACACCTCCAGAACCTGACAGACGAAAGAGGAAGTTAGTTGGGACACAAAGCACCAGCAACCTTTAGAGAAGAGAGACATTTTTTTGAAAAACTTTATTGGCACTACTACTGTCGAGTAAGCTGGTACCAAAATGAAAGAGAGGGCAGAGAGGAGGGGAACATGGCAGAGAGGAGGGGGACATGGCAAAGGAGGGGAACACATGAGAGAGGAGGGAAACATGGCAGAGAGGAGGGGAACATGGCAGAGAGGAGGGAAACATTGCAGAGAGGAGGGACATGGCAAGAGAGGAGGGAACATGGCAGAGAGGAGGGGGACATGGCAAAGGAGGGGAACATGGCAGAGAGAGGGGGACATGGCAGAAGGAGGGGGACATGGCAAAGGAGGGGAACATGGCAGAGGAGGGGAACATGGGAGAGGAGGAGAACATGGCAAAGGGTAGGAATAGACGAACGGAACAACAGAGGAGAGAAGGAAGAGAAGAAGAGAGAGAGAGAGAGAAGGAGAGAGAGAGAGAGAGAGAGAGAGACAGAACGAATTGTATTGTGTGTATATTTATGAGGGGGGGAAAAAACATTTTAATCCATTTTAGAATAAGGCTGTAACATAACAAAATGTGGAAAAAGTCGAGGGGTCTGAATACTTCCAGAATGCACTTTATGTAATATTACACAGTAAAAATGACGAAGTAAATTAAGTCCATTTGAAGAAAATGTTAACATTTGGCACCAGTCCAAAAAAAGTAAAACGGACTCTGGAAAACAAATTCATTTTTTGGGCTCAATTTAGTGTTGAAATGTGACTCTGTGTCATTGCGTTTCACTCTGTACAGTTTTCCATTTTTAAATAACTATGTCACTCTTTTTTTTAAACTCTCTGCAGTGTTGTTCAGTATTGTAGAGTTAATTGTAGAGAGTAATGTTTACTCCTACAAGTGTCATTACGAATTCACTCTGACTTATAATACTAAATAAATTGAGTCTGATCAGGGTAAACACAGAGACATTATATTACTACCATAAATCTGTCGACACAAAAAATATTGCAATAAGAGGATATGTTTATTACATGAGATGCCAAAAAACAGCTCAAACAGTACATGCAGTTGTGCACAATCTTTGAAATAAAATAAAGCAATAGGGACAGTACGAATTGAAAGCCACCCTCGTGCCTCTGTCGGAGAATTTATCAACTGTTCTAAAACTGTGTACAACGTAATGAAATCACACTAAGCAGCACGGGAACACAAACAAACTGGAATCATCACCACCATATGACATCTGTATGTCGAGATGCTTTGTGATAGAAAAGATGTTCAACCACCAACAACACGGGGTCCCTTTCCGGTCCGTACAACTTGGTACGGACATGTTGAAAGACTCAGTGTGTCTAAAGCAAAAGGTAACCAGCAGTACGTTGTCATCTTTTACAAGAATACACTGGATTTCGTGAAATATTGGCATCTCAAAATGAACTGTAAGACAAACGACCAAATCTGAACGGTATTTCTGTTACATTCCCTTGAATGTTTGTGTAACGGAATTCCTCTTCCTCTTCATCCGAAGAGGAGGAGCAGGGATTGAACCAAAACGCAGCGTTGTAACGTGACATATTTATTATTAAACAAAACTGAAAACACGACGAACACTTGAATAATTACAAAACAACAAACGACGTAGACTGACCTGAACGTAAGAACTTACATGTAACACGAAGAACGCACGAACAGGAAAAACAGACTACACAAAAACCGAACGAACAAACAAACCGAAACAGTCCCGTGTGGCGCAACATACACAGACACAGGAGACAACCACCCACAAACAAACAATGTGACACCACCTACCTTAATATGATTCTCAATCAGAGGAGATGAAAACCACCTGCCTCTAATTGAGAACCATATCAGGTACCCAAAACCAAACATAGAAACACATAACATAGACTACCCACCCAAACTCACGCCCTGACCGTCAAACACATACAAAATAACAGAAAACCGGTCAGGAACGTGACAGTTTGACCCATTTTACGCTCACACTCCTGGAAGATGGCTTCCTATCTCATCAGCTTCTTCCATTGCATCAGATTCAAGGAGACCATTTTCAATGGACCATTATCCAATCTATCTAGGTCAAATGTTTGCCAGTTGTTGCCATGGCACTTTGGTGTTTCTTGGCCAATGTTTTAGTTATGTTATTAAAGCTTTTCACTTCTTTAAAAAAAACATTTTGAATAAGTGCTTTGCTTCATAGTGCATACACCAGCTATGGAGAATTGGCCTGATTTTCAGAATACATCGTAACATTATGCTTTGGTTACAACCTTTTTCCAGGAAACAAATGTTTAAACAATCAAAATAGACTGTAATACCATCTGATAACACTTGAGAAAATACAATGTGATCAAATGCCAGTGTTGATCATTTGGAGACACCAAGCCACCAAAGATAAGTGGGTAGACTGCATAGGAGACACCAAGCCACCAAAGATAAGTGGGTAGACTGCGTAGGAGACACCAAGCCACCAAAGATAAGTGGGTAGACTGCATAGGAGACACCAAGCCACCAAAGATACGTGGGTAGACTGCGTAGGAGACACCAAGCCACCACAGATAAGTGGGTAGACTGCATAGGAGACACCAAGCCACACAGATAAGTGGGTAGACTGCATAGGAGACACAAGCCACCACAGATAAGTGGGTTAGACTGCGTAGGAGACACCAAGCCACCAAGATAAGTGGGTAGACTGCATAGGAGACACCAAGCCACCAAAGATAAGTGGGTAGACTGCATAGGAGACACCAAGCCACACAGATAAGTGGGTAGACTGCTAGGAGACACCAAGCCACCAAAGATAAGTGGGTAGACTGCATAGGAGACACCAAGCACCAAAAGATAAGTGGGTAGACTGCATAGGAGACACCAAGCCACCAAAGATAAGTGGGTAGACTGCATAGGAGACACCAAGACTGAATGGCATTTAAGTCCAAATCATTGGAACCCAGACTTCACTGCTCGGCTCTGTTGCTTCTTTCCATATAACCATAGTTGAAGCTCTGAATTCTCTTTTGAGGTGAAATGCTTGTTTTGCAAGTGCTGTGGTAGCAGTTACACCTCAACCTGCCCTCCACGATGTCATGCACGATATCGATTGAAACATTCTTACTTGTATGACAGAACTGTAATTGTCACTCTGGTATAAACGATTCGAGGGACAGGCGCAGGAATGCATAATAGTTATTTTTAAATTCCGCCCCCAAATTACGGCGTGCCGTGTAAAAGGCACGGGGACCAAGACCAAACACGTAACAAAACACAGGGTTGAAACCCAAACACAAAAGAGCGAGGAGTACCTCGATTAAATAACACAAACGCACAATGATTAATACACGGGACGAGACCCGTAATTATCTGCACAATCCACAAGGGCACGAAAGCCCAAAACACACAGCACATGTACTCACACGCACCAACGGACATAGTAACAATAAATCGACAGCACCATGGTGAACAAAGGGCACATATATACAAATACAATCCGTGGGAATAGGGGCCAGGTGTGCGTAATGAATGTTCCAGAGGGATCCGTGACAGTAATGAATTTAACAGGCAGGATCTTTGAACACCCATCGCATGGGGCAGAGTGGGATTTCTCTCCCATGTGTTCCACATGCATTTATTTAGTTCAACACTACCGTGGGACTGTCTTCACTAAACTTTGTCAGGAAGTCGTCTTTCTCAGCCAGACAGAAATGGCAGTAATATCTTACACTAAAAGATTCCATCAAAACCAAATAAACCATGAATACCACGGTGGTCACCCTGTTACTTGGACAATTGTTCCATGAATTTGGTGATCGTACAAGGGAACCTTAATTCCGTCATTTTCCAAAATGTTTACATTTCATACAATTGGGTCAAGTAGTGAGTGAAACCTATAGGCTGTTATATCTTGAGCATGAATAGAGAAACCAGGTGAATGTTGAGCAGAGAGGCCTTCCACTTTGGAGAGGCATTCCACTTTGGAGAGGCATTCCACTTTGGAGAGGCATTACACTTTGGAGAGGCATTCCACTTTGGAGAGGCATTCCACTTTGGAGAGGCATTCCACTTTGAAGATGCATTCCACTTTGGAGAGGCATTCCACTTTGGAGAGGCATTCCACTTTGGAGAGGCATTCCACTTTGGAGATGCATTTCGTAAAGTAAATGGCACCCAATGTATGTATGTATGCCACTCTTAGAACCAAGAGGATTAGCGGTTTCAAAGTCGTCGTACAAGAGTTGAATTCATGTTTCTCTTCTGAGAATAGAGCACGTTTCTTAAAGATCCATCACGCAGGTCAACGTCACCTTTCTTTGGGACCATCCACAGGCTGCCACATTTCATTGATGTGTGCATTTGTAACGTTTTTGTCGTGGGAAGGAGACCAAGGTGCAGCGTGGGTAGGCCTACATTCTTTTATTTAAATGTTCCACCAAGAAAAAAACAATAAACAACGAACGAAAAGCTTCGTCGTGCAAAATACCTGCACTCAAACAAAGACAAGATCCCACACTGAAGGAGGGAAAAAAAGGGCTGCCTAAGTATGATCCCCAATCAGAGACAATGAAACCGCTAATCCACCCAGATGCTGCCTCTGATTGGGAACCACACAAACACAAAGAAATAGAGAACATAGAATGCCCACCCAAATCACACCCTGAACTAACCAAACATAGAGAATAACAAGGATCTCTAAGGTCAGGGCGTGACAGCATTTTTGTAAATAGACTCTAAACGTCAACAAAATGGGTATATACAATAGCCTGGTCATATGTTCCAGGGATTCCATTGCATCGCATGTCAAATCATGTTCCAAGAACTTATTCAACTAGATCTACAGTTCCCCACTTCTCTGAGAAATATTTAAACCTTTTGGTTTCAGAATTCAATACACTGAAAGGATTTTCAATTTGCCCAAAATACTGGATCCTATCTATATCATTGTTGCCAGTTTCCTGTAAAGACAGACACTTCATCACTGACTGTTTAGCTTGACTGTGGATATCATCAAGTCTCTCTTCCATGGAACTAACTAAAGCCTTTAACTGTTGTTTCACCAGCTCCTGCTGCTTTGAGTTGAGCTATTGTTGCAGCACAATTATCCACAACACTCTTATTATAGAGCTGAATCACAATTATCCACAATACTCGTATTATACAGAGCTGAATCACAACGTGAGCTTAGTGCTGGCACAGCACCAACACTGTTAGCAGAGGTAGAGGGACCTCCACCATCATTATCAGAAACTGCTTCCGTACGCTCTTCATATGCCCTGGTAAGATGATTTCTACATTCAGATACGTGTGAAGAACCAAACTGACTTTAAATAAAAACACAGAGATTTCCCTGGATAAAGACCATGGATTAAATTCAGCTGTTTTTACATGGCTATATGCCTGGCGGCATTTGTAAATAAAACAAAACATTTCAGTGTCTCAAACAGATCTGTTTTTAATGTAACATTCTGTCCCTCAGCTCTGCTACCAAGGGATTCGCCTTAGTTGTATAAACGTCAATGTTCGTAGATTGTCGTTTGTAGAAAAGTGTTCACGTTTGCCAGATCCTGACTGTATGAGGTACCAAAGACAAAAGCTCATCAAAACAGCCCAGTGAGCCAGATGGCTTGCAAGGTACCACATGTTTGTCAGTCAAGATGAAGTAGGTGTGAATGCTCGTTCTCTGGGTCGCCACGACATGCTGATTGGGCTGTTGACGTCGCGTGATGCCACCCAGATGCTGGTTCTTGCCATCCAGATGCTGCTGGCTGCTGACGCCTGCCTATAAGACAATACTGTACAGTCAGAACATCTACTATTAATACTATAAGTCTCACGGGCCAGCCAGTAGTGACGCTGATATGTATTACAGTGTTATACTGTCTCAGCTGTAGTAGTTTAACTAGTAAGAGGTATTATGGAATGTCCTGAATCATCTAACAAAAAGAACAACAAAAAGAACAACAGACACAGAGCCTAGGACAACAGACACCGACCCTAGTACACCAGACACAGACCTAGGACAACAGACACCGACCCTAGTACACCAGACACAGACCTAGGACAACAGACACAGGCCCTAGTACAACAGACCCAGACTCTAGTACAACAGACACAGACCCTAGTACACCAGACACAGAGCCCAGGACAACAGACACCGCCCTAGTACACCAGACACAGACCTAGGACAACCGACACAGACCCTAGTACAACCGACAAATACTCTAGTACAACAGACACAGACCCTAGCACAACAGGCACATACCCCAGGACAACAGACACAGACCCTAGCACAACAGGCACAGGCCCTAGGACAGACGCGGACCATAGTACAACAGGCACAGACCCCAGGACAACAGACACAGACCCTAGTACAATAGACACATACCTCAGTACAACAGACGCATACCCTAGTACAACAGACGCATACCCTAGTACAACAGACACATACCCTGGTACAACAGACACAGCCCCTAGTACAACATACACGGACCCTAGTACAACAGACACATACCCTGGTACATACCCTGGTACAACAGACACCGACCCTGGTACAACAGACACATACCCTGGTACAACAGACACTGACCCTGGTACAACAGACACATACCCTGGTACAACATACACCGACCCTGGCACAACATACACCGACACTGATAGAACAGACACAGACCCTAGTACAACAGACACAGGCCCTAGTACAACAGACACAGACCCTAGTACACCAGACACCGACCATGGTACAACAGACACCGACCCTGGCACAACAGACACATACCCTAGTACACCAGACACATACCCTAGTACAACAGACACAGACCCTAGTACAACAGNACCCTAGTACAACAGACACAGACCCTAGTACAACAGACACCGACCCTGGCACAACAGACACCGACCCTGGTACAACAGACACATACCCTGGCACAACAGACACAGACCCTGGCACAACAGACACCGACCCTGGTACAACGGACAACGACCCTAGTACAACAGACACCGACCCTGGTACAACAGACACATACCCTCGTACAGACACATACCCTGGTACAACAGACACAGACCATAGTACAACAGACACATACCCTAGTACAACAGACACATACCCTCGTACAGACACATACCCTGGTATAACAGACACATACCCTAGTACAACATTCACATACCCTGGTACAACAGACACATACCCTAGTACAACATACACATACCCTGGTATAACAGACACATACCCTGGTATAACAGACACATACCCTAGTACAACCGACACAGACCCTGGTATAACAGACACATCCCCCGGGACAACAGACGCAGACCCCCGGACACAATGTTTCGATCTCAAAATATTTTGTATTGATTTCTATTAAAATCCAATTTGATAATAAGACCCAACTGTCCTTCTCCTAATTCCTTGTTCTCCAGTAGCCAAGGATCGACACAATGGAGAAAGAGCTCAGTAGTAGCCAGTCATTATCCTGGAGAGCATTGGTTCCAGTCCCTGCTCCAACACCTGGCTCTATCACTAAAGCTGTACATTAGGATCGTTCAAGATGATATACGTTGATAAGAGCAGGACTGGGGGAAAAAGCATACATACTAAGTCTCTCTCTGGGAGTTGGGCCAATCCAACATCACAAAGATGCTCAACCTCAGGAAGATAAATACCATTTGTCAACTATAGAAAGACACTCATAGCAACATAATGAAAGGCTTACTTAGGCTGCACTTAATCAAAATCAAATGTTTATTTGTCACATGCTCCGAATACAAAAAGGTGTAGAGCTTACCGTGAAATGCTTACTTACAAGCCCTTAATAACCAACAATGCAGAATTAATCAAATATAATTAAGAAAATATTGACTAAATAAACTAAAGTATTTTTTTTGTAAAGAATAAAAGAACACAATAAAATAACAATTATGAGGCTATATACAGGGGGTACCAGTACCGAGTCAATGTGGAGAATATATACAGGGAGTACCGGTACAGAGTCAATGTGGAGACTATATACAGGGGGTACCGGTACAGAGTCAATGTGGAGGCTATATACAGGTGGTACCCGGCCCGAGAGATATTAGGCTCAAGCATATCGAAAAGGGCACCTCTGCTTTGTAGAGGTCTGCACCTATAATTAAATAAATATGTTATAGATCTCGGTCATCCTATGTACGTTTTACGCACTGTACTACAATAAAACGGTGTCACTGTTGGCGGCGAAGCTGAGCCGCAAGCATAATTATAGTGTTAGATATGCACTTTACACTAGCGCCTTAATAACACGAACAATGCCAGAGCAATCTAACATCAAATACTAAATGTCTGAAGTTGGAAGCTTAAAAAGGAAACATTACTTGACTAACATCAATATACAAAGTGAGGTTCATTTTATTTTTTGTAGTTAACAAGAAGTAAATATACGAATCACAACATATAAATACGCAACAATTATTCATTGTTCGTACAGGGGGCTAAATATACAGGGTGTCTCTAGTACCGCGTGAGGATTACTACTTATTGCCATAGCATTTACGTTTTAGATACGTCTAAATAACTCGCGAGTCATGTGGCAGTAATACTGATAGTCAGCTAAACTCGACATCGGTGACCCGCATACTACGTACTGGTACAGAGCTCAACTGTGGCAGACTATATACAGGGAGGTACCGGATACCAGAGCTCCAATGTGGAAGGCATATATACAGGTGGTACCAGTACAGAGTCAATGTGGAGGCTATATACAGGGGTACCGGTACAGAGTCCAATGTGGAGGCTATATACAGGGGGGTATATAGATTCAATGTGTGGGGGTACAGGTTAGGTAGAGGTAAAGTCACTATGCATAGATAATATAACAGCAGAGTAGCAGCCAGTTGATAAAAACAAGGGGGGGGGGGG
>NW_019943704.1:73247-81435 GCF_002910315.2 Salvelinus sp. IW2-2015 | reverse complement strand
GGTAACCGGTACCAGAGTTCTTCTCTCTCTCTCTCTCTCTTCCTCTCTCTCGTCTCTCTCTCTCCTCTCTGTCTCTCTCTCTCTCCTCTCTCTCTCTCTCTCTGCAGGTTTACATGATGACAAGTCAATACTGAACTTGGGTTTTATTATCTTGAACACAATTACTGCTTAGTGATACTGAGACAGATATAAGAAACACACAGACCATTAAACAGAGGAAGTAGCCACGTGGTTCTGGTCCAGTGTTTTTCACACCACTACAAACCCAGACCCACCCAGCGCTCCACTACCCACACAGCCCCACCCAGCGCTCCACTAACACACTGACCCAACCCAGCCTCCACTTAACAACAGACCACCAGCCTCCACTAACAACAAGACTGGACCCACCAGCCTCCACTACACACACCACGACCCACGCCAGCCTCCACTAACACACTGACCCAACCCAGCCTCCACTAACAAACATGACACCACCCAGCCTCCACTACTACAACTGACGCACACCAGCTCCACTAACACACTGGACCCACCAGCCTCCACTAACAACACTGGACCCCCCGCCTCCACCTAACACACTGACGCCACCAGCCTCCACTAACACACTGACCCCCAGCCTCCACTAACACACAGACCCCAACCCAGCCTCCACTAACAGCACTGACCCACGCCAGCCTCCAACTAACACACTGACGCGCACCAGCTCCACTAACATACCTGACCCACACCAAGCCTCCACTACACACAGACCCAACCCAGCCTCACTAACACACTGACCCACGCCACCTCCACTAACACACTGACCCATCCCAGCCTCCACTAACAACACTGACCCAGCCCAGCCTCCACTAACAACTGACCCACCGGGGGTAATGCAAAAAGTATGGGTGGTAATTTGATTAATTGTTCAGCAATCTTATGGCTTGGGGGTAGAAGCTGTTAATTAAGTAGCCTTTTGGACCTAGACTTGGCGCTCCGGTACCGCTTGCCGAGAACAGTCTATGACTTGGGTGACTGGAGTCTTTGACAATTTTTGTTGGACTTTTCATCTGACTATCTTCATCTGCTCTCCTCTTTCTGTTAGGACTTTGTGTCATGGTAACAGAGTCAGAGTCTGATGAACATCCACAGAGTTCACAGAATCTGCTTATAACATGAATAAATGAATGTTCCTGTCCTCAACAATGCTACAGGGATAATAGAACCAACCTGCATATATGTCTTTACATTTGATTGGTTTGTCATACACTAAAAAACCTAATTTAGCGTGCTATAAACGCCAGGCCCAAATAATCTGTTGTAGAAATCATTAATCTACAATTCTATACGGGATGCTGAGATAAGACAATGAATGGGTCCTGATGTAATCTGGGTCATGTCATATAATGTGTGTCGTGTGACTCCATGCCTCCAAACCTTGAACCCCTTGGCAAACTCCCCACCTTCAAAAAGCGTGTTTGGCATTTAAATGTCTCAGCGTTGCCCCCAGCAGGCTTTGGGGGTAGACCCCTCCACCCTTTACTGTACCATCCCTGCAAACACCAGACCTCCATCTGGATCCGGGCGCCAGAACTGGGCCAGCAGGATTAGATGCGGCCTGCCGGACTCAGCACGGATGTGGGCCACATCATTTGTTCTAGCTGGGATTCTATGGACAAATACATTGATCACATCTCTGTAATGTATTCAAATGACTCACCATCAGGACTCATTTCATTGGGTAAACACATCTTTTCTTTTGCATACTGAGGTCTGGTCTCTGAAGAACATACTGGAACTCTTCATCTACTTCTGTCTAAGATTCATCGTAGACTTTTATAAGTCCATGGTGAGGCAGGATACATTTCATGACAACTTGAAAGACATTAAACAAAGTTACATTCAAATCAAATCAAAATAAATATTTTATTGGTCACATACACATATTTAGTAGATGTTATTGCGGGTGAAGCAAAATGCTTGTGTTTCTAGCTCCAACAGTGCAGTAGTATCTAACTAAATGCTTGTGTTTCTAGCTCCAACAGTGCAGTAGTATCTAACTAAATGCTTGTATTCCTAGCTCCAACAGTACAGTAATATCTAACTAAATGCTTGTGTTTCTAGCTCCAACAGTGCAGTAGTATCTAACTAAATGCTTGTGTTCCTCTAATAAAATGCTGGGTGTTCCTGGCTCCAACAGTTGCAGTAGTATCTAACTAAAGCTTGTGTTTCTAGCTCCAACAGTGCAGTAGTATCTAACTAAATCCTTGTGTTTAGCTCCAACAGTGACAGTAGTATCTAACTAAATGCTTTGTTCCTAGCTCCAACAGTGCAGTAGTATCTACTAAATCGTGTGTTTCTAGCTCCAAAAGTGCAGTAGTATCTAACTAAATGCTTGTGTTCCTGGCTCCAAAGTGCAGTAGTATCTAACTAAATGCTGTGTTCCTAGCTCCAACAGTACAGTAGTATCTAACTAAATGCTTGTGTTCCTAGCTCCAACAGTTCAGTAGTATCTAACTAAATGCTTGTGTTCCTAGCTCCAACAGTCAGTAGTATCTAACTAATGCTTGTTCCAGCTCCAACGGCAGTAGTATCTAACTAAATGCTTGTGTTCCTGCTCCAACAGTGCCGTATATCTAACTAAATGCTTGTGTTTCTAGCTCCAACAGTACAGTAGTATCTAACTATTCACAACAATCACACAAATCCAAAAGTAAAATAATGGAATTCAGAAATATGTACACTACCGTCAAAAGTTTAGGGTCACTTAGGAATGTCCTGTGTTTTGAAAGAAAAGCACGTTTTTTGGTTCATTAAATAACATAAAATTGATCAGAAATTACAGTGGGTAGACATTGTTAATGTTGTAAATGACTAGTGCAGCTATTCTACATAGGCGCACAGAGACTCATTACAGCAACTATCACTCCTGTGATCCAATGGCACGTTGTGTTAGCTAATCCAAGTTTATAATTTTAAAAGGCTAATTGATCATTAGAAAACCCTTTTGCAATTATGTTAGTACAAGATGAAAACTGTTGTTCTCATTAAGAAGCAATAAAACTGGCCTTCTTTAGACTAGTTGAGTATCTGGAGCGTCAGCATTTGTGGGTTCGATTACAGGCTCAAAATGGCCAGAAACAAGGACTTTCTTCTGAAACTCGTCAGTCTATTTCTTGTTCTGAGAAATGAAGGCTTTTCCATGTGAGAATGCCAAGAAACTGAAGATCTCGTACAACGCTGTGTACTACTCCTTTCCCAGAACAGGAGCAAACTGGCCCTAACCAGAATAGAAAGAGGAGTGGGAGGCCCGGTGCACAACTGAAAAAGAGACTATTTTATTGCATGCCATTGTGTGTGGGTGTGTGTGTATGTTTGTCACACCACTCAAAGGCGCCCACACACACAAGCAAACAGACACAAATACAGACTTTGAACAAGCGCAATTAGAAAACATACCTCAATCTCATCATAACAGAAAATTTGTACTTAAACACAACAACGCAAGCAACACAATCCGCAGGTATCTCTAAAGGGTGGGAAAAAGCAATTCTGTTTCCACCAGCCTGAACAACCCCCCCCCAAGTATCGTAGTAACGAATAAACGGGTGTAACACCCCTCCCCCCAGATTACTGGTGTAACACCCCCCCCCCAGTACTTCACATAGCGTAACACCACACCTCCCTCAGTATTATATGGTGTTAACACCCCCCCCCCCAGTATTACATGGTGTAACACCCCCCCCCCTCCCCCCAGTTAAGCACATACGTGTAACACCCAACCCCCCGTACTAACATAGTGTAACCCCCCCCCCCGCCCCCCCAGTACTTACATGAGTGGTACACCCACCCCCCTCCGCAAGTATTACAGTGGTGTAACACCCCCCCCCCCCCCCCCAGTACTACAAGTTGTACACACCACCCCCCTCCAGTACTACATAGTGAACACCCACCCCCCCAGTACTACATAGTGTAACCCCACCCCCCCAGTACAACATGGTGTAACACCCCCCCCCCCCAGTCTACATGGTGTAACACACCCACCCCCAGACTACATGTGTAACACCCCCCCCCCCCAGTACTACATGGTGTAACACCCCCCCCCAGTACTAACATGTGTAACACCCCAGTACTACATGGTGTAACACCCCCCCTAAGATACTACATGGTGTAACACCCCCCCCCATACTACATGTGTAACACCCCCCCACCCCCCCAGTACTACAGGTGTAACACACCCCCCCCCCCCCCCCCAATACATGGGACACCCACCCCCCAGTACTACACTGGTGTAACATTCCCCCCCCCAGCAGTACTACATGGTGTAACACCCCCCCACCCCCCCCCCAGTACTAATGTAAATGGTGTACACCCCCCCCCCCCCCCCAGAGTACTACATGGTGTAACACCCCCCCCCCAGTACTACATGGTGTAACACCCCCCCAGTACACATGGTGTAACATCCCCCCCCCCCCCCAGTACTACATAGTGTAACACCCCCCAGTACCACATGGTGTAAACACCCCGAGGAGGACACGGACGTATCGATGTAGAAATGAGAGGAGACACGAGACGTATCGATGTAGAAATGAGAGGAGGACACGAGGGAGTATCGATGTAGAAATGAGAGGAGGACACGTGGAGTGTATCGAATGTAAAACTGAGGGAGGACACGAGGACGTATCGATGTAGAAATGAGAGGAGGACACGAGGGACGTATCGATGTAGAAATGCGAGGAGACACGAGGGACGTAATCGATGTAGAAATGAGAGGAGAGACGACGAGGGACGTAATCGATGAAGAAATGAGAGGAGGACACGAGGGACGTATCGATGAAGAAATGAGAGAGAGGACACGAGGGATGTATCGATGTAGAAATGAGAGGAGGACACGAGGGATGTAGTCGATGTAGAAAAGGAGAGGAGACAAGAGGACTATCGATAAGAAAAGAAGAGGACACGGGGACGTATCGATGAAGAAATGAAGAGGAGACACGAGGGATATCGATGAGAAATGAGAGGAGGACACGCGGATGTATCGATGTCAAATGAGAGGAGGCACACGAGGGACTATCGATGTAGAAATGAGAGAGGAGACACGAGGGATGTCTCGATGTAGAAATGAGAGGCAGGACACGAGGGACGTATCGATGTAGAAATGAGAGGAGGACACGAGGGATGTATCGATGTAGAAATGAGAGGAGGACACGAGGGACGTATCGATGTAGAAATGAGAGGAGGACACGAGGGACGTATCGATGTAGAAATGAGAGACAGAGGGGGGACCGGTGGAGGAGATGAGGGATGAAGAGGAAGAGAAATGTTTTTATTCTATTGTACTTTATTTAACCAGGCAAGTCAGTTAAGAACAAATTCTTATTTCAATGACGACCTAGGAACAGTGGGTTAACTGCCTGTTCTAGCTGCCGCGCCCATAAAACATGAGGAATGAAGAGAGAGAGAGGGGACTGGAGCAAATGGCAAGATACTGTACATAAGACGAGGAGAGAAGAACAGTGTGTGTGTGTGTGTGGTGTGTGTGTGTGTGTGTTGTGTTGTGTTGTGTGTGTGGTGTGTGTGTGTGTGTGTGTGTGTGTGTGTGTGTGTGTGTGTGTGTGGTGTGTGTGTGTGTGTGTGTGTGTGTTGTGTGTGTGTGTGTGAGCAGTTCCAGTGATGAAGCATGTTGTAGAGGCCTCAGTGTTTTGGTGTGTTGACAAGCCTGACCCTTCAATCAACATCAGCCTCAGAAACACATGACATCTGACTACGACCCATCACCCTCCTCTTATTCATCCATCTCTCTCCTCTCACTGTCTCTCCTCTCATCCATCCTCTCTCTCATCCATCCTCTCTCCTCTCTCATCCATCTTCTCTCCTCTCATCCACTTCTTCTATCTCATCCATCCTCTCTCCTCTCACTGTGTCTCTCCTCTCATCCATCATCTCTCCTCTCTCTCCTCTCATCCATCCTCTCTCCTCTCACTGTGTCTCTCCTCTCATCCATCCTCTCTCCTCTCTCTCCTCTCACATCCTCTCTCCTATCACTGTTTCTCTCTCTCTCATCCATCCTCTCACTTATCTCCTCTCATCCATCCTCTCACTGTGTCTCTCCTCTCATCCACCTCTCATCCATCCTCTCTCCTCTTTCTCCTCTCATCCATCTCTCTCTCATCCATCCTCTCTCCTCTCTCATCCATCTTCTCTACTCTCATCCATCCTCTCTCCTCTCACGTGTCTCTCCTCTCATCCATCATCTCTCCTCTCTCTCCTCTCATCCATCCTCTCTCTCCTCTCATCCATCCTCTCTCCTCTCACTGTGTCTCTCCTCTCATCCATCCTCTCTCCTCTCATCCATCTCTCTCCCTCTCACTGTATCTCCTCTCATCCATCCTCTCACTGTATCTCCTCTCATCCATCCTCTCACTGTGTCTCTCCTCTCATCCATTCTCTCACTGATTTTATCCTCTGACCAATATTACCCCGGGACAGTAGAGGGCGATGAGCTGGTAAATCGCTATCTACGGCTAAAACAAAGAATTGACGACACCCAAAGATGGAAGACGCTCAGGAGAGTAAAATAGTGTACACAGAGAGACACTTTACTGGCTAGAGAACATTTTATTGTGCGCATTGCCCGAGATCTCATTAGATTTGATCACATAGTAATATGGATCCACTAGATTTGATGTGCCTAGCAACACATATAATAGAGATCTACTTGATTTGATCTGCCTAGCAACATATATAATAGGCCAGATACAGAGACAGAGAAGATGCCCGTTACAGGTTCACAATGGTGGATGTACGGCGTACGGCCGAGAGAGCTATGACGGAGTGTTTCTAGAGAGTTCTTTTGGGTCCAAACTGCTCAGAAAACCCTGGATTCACCACCGCCAAGCTGACTCTACAGTTCCACAACGCCAAGTCCATTGTTGTCCTGGGAGATGCAGCTTTCGGGTGCTTGCGTCAAATTCTCCAATGGAACCACTCGATATGATTGGTCATATAAAAACCTTGGACCCAAATGCATAACGAGTGCTCTGACTCCCCTGGTGGTGGTCTGGAGCAATGACGCAGTGACGCTGGGTACCTCTAACTTCCCCTGGTGGTGTCTGGAGCAATGAAGCAGGGCGCGCTGGGTACCTCTAAGTCCCTGGTGGTGGTTGGAGCAATGAAGCAGGGACGCTGGGTACCTCTAACTCCCCCTGGTGGTGGTCTGGAGCAATGAAGCAAGGGACGCTGGTACTCTAAGTCCCCCTGGTGGTGGTCTGGAGCAATGACGCAGGACGCTGGGTACCTCTAACTCCCCTGGTGGTGGTCTGGAGCAATGAAGCAGGGACGCTGGGTACCTCTAACTCCCCTGGTGGTGGTTCTGGAGCAATGACGCAGGGCGCTGGGTACCTCTAACTCCCCTGGTGGTGGTCTGGAGCAATGACGCAGGACGCTGGTACCTCTAACTCCCCCTGGTGGTGGTCTGGAGCAATGACGCAGGGACGCTGGTACCTCTAACTCCCCTGGTGGTGGTCTGGAGCAATGACGCAGGGACGCTGGGTACTCTAACTCCCCCTGGTGGTGGTCTGGAGCAATGAAGCAGGGACGCTGGGTACCTCTAACTCCCCTGGTGGTGGTCCGGAGCAATGAAGCAGGGACGCTGGGTACCTCTAACTCCCCTGGTGGTGGTCCGGAGCAATGAAGCAGGGACGCTGGGTACCTCTAACTCCCCTGGTGTGGTCTGGAGCATGACGCAGGGACGCTGGGTACCTCTAACTCCTCGCAACTTTTAAAGAAGGAACCACTGTACGTATGTTAATAATAGAATGTTGGAATCAATTTCACTTTTTCTTGTTCTAACTTCCCTTGTTACTGCATACCTCTATATAGGAAGTGTCATTTTATCAAGTATTTCAGAATATGGTGCTGGAAAATGTTTTTGTTTACCAAATATATATATATATATAATATATATATATATAATATATATATATATATATATATATATATATTATATATCATTACTTGTTCCTCTCATTCACAGGTGTCCATCTCAATAAATAAAATGGTATTTGTCACATGCGCCGAACTGGTGTAGGCCTTACCGTGAAATGCTTACTTACAAGCCCTTAACCAAAAACGAATTTCAAAAAATAGAGTTTATAAAACATTTACTAAACAAACTAAGGTATAAAATAAAATAAAAGTAACACAATAA
>NW_019943704.1:59234-73222 GCF_002910315.2 Salvelinus sp. IW2-2015 | reverse complement strand
GGCTCCAACAGTGCAGTAGTTCTAACTAAATGACTTTGTGTTCCTTAGCTCCAACAGTGCAGGTAGTATCTAACTAAATGCTGTGTGTTCCTAGCTCACAACAGTGCAGTAGTATCTAACTAAATGCTTGTTGTTCCTAGCTCCAACAGTGGCAGTAGTTTCTAACTAAATGCTTGTGTTCCTAGCTCCAACAGTCAGTAGTATCTAACCTAAACAGCTTGTGGTTCCTAGCTCCAACAGTGCAGTAGTATCTAACTAAATGCTTGTGGATAACAATAACGAGGCTATATACATGGGGTACCGGTACCGAGTCAATGTGCGGGGTTACAGGTTAGTCGAGGTCATCTGTACATGCAGGTGAAGTGACTACGCAGAGATAATAAACAGAGAGTAACAGTATTCAATCTTAGTCCTGTATTGACGCTGATTGTTTGTCTGAGGGCATAGCGGGATTTCTTATAAGCGTCCGGATTAGTGTCCCGCTCCTTGAAAGCAGCAGCTCTAGCCTTTAGCTCGATGCGGATGTTGCCTGTAATCCATGGCTTCTGGTTGGGATATGTACGTACTGTCACTGTGGGGACGACGTTGTCGATGCACTTATTGATGAAGCCGGTGACTGAGGTGGTGTACTCCTCAATGCCATTGGATGAATCCCAGAACATATTCCAGTCTGTGCTAGCAAAACAGTCCTGTAGCGTAGCATTCATGTCATCTGACCACTTCTGTATTGAGCGAGTCACTGGTAATTCCTGCTTTAGTTTTTGCTTGTAAGTAGGAATCAGGAGGATAGAAGTATGGTCAAATTTGCCAAATGGAGGGCGAGGGAGAGCTTTGTATGCATCTCTGTGTGTGGAGTAAAGGTGATCTAGAATTTCTTTCCTCTGGTTGCACATATGACAAGCTGGTAGAAATTAGGTAAAACGGATTTGACTTTCCCTGCATTAAAGTCCCCGGCCACTAGGAGGGCCGCTTCTGGATGAGCCTTTTCCTGTTTGCTTATGGCGGAATACAGCTCGTTGAGAACGGTCTTAGTGCCAGCATCGGTTTGTGATGGTAAACAGACGCTACGAAAAATACAGATAAACTCTTTGTAGATAGTGTGGTCTACAGCTTATCATGAGGCACTTTGGGGCGGCAGTGGTTAGAGCGTTGGGTCAGTAACTGAAAGGTTGCTGGATCGAATCCCAGGAGCTGACAAGGTAAAAATCTGTCGTTCTGCCCCTGAACAAGGCAGTTAACCCATTGTTCCTAGGCCGTCATTGTAAATACGTTTTTTTTTTTGTGAGCACTGTGAAAGCAGTAGAGTTTTAATCTTGTTAATATAACGAAAACTGATTCTGGGATGTCTCAGTGTGCATTAATTTAAATTAGATTGTACTACAATGCAAGTAGAAGAAAGCCTATAAAATCTTTGGCTCACAGCTCTTCTCTACGTGGTCAGCACTTGATGTTCAAATAGAATGCCCTGAAACACCTTGACATGAAGAAATGCCAACAGAGCTTTTTCAGCACACAAATAAACCTTTATTCTCGCTTTTGAAAAGTAAACCACAATACAAAATAGTATTCTGAGAACACACATGTAAACAACAAAAAAGGGTCAAATATAAAGTGTCAAGATTGTAGATAAAAAATATTTATGAGCAATGTAAATCTTTCGGAACTATAGTAAAAACAATGTCTTATGAATAACAAAAAGAGTTTATGGAATAAAATGAAAGAGATCTGACTCCTGAGATGTCTGAACGGCAACAGAACAAGTCGTTCATGTCACTGTGGTCCCAGTCGTTTCGGCTTGTCGTCTTCTTGAAGTCATGCAGCTGGCGACCGAATTCCTCCTCCTGGAGTTTTGGCGAGAGTTCATCCATGAAATCAGCTATAGGTACCAGGACACTGTAGAGAGGAGGAGAAGAGGGGGGGATTAGGAGTGTCTGGAGAAGTGTTAACATTGGAGAGGAGAAGGGGGACATTAGGAGTGTCTGGGGAACAGTGTACATGGTGAGGAGTAGAGGGGGGGGGGGGGTTAGGAGTGTCTGGGGAAACAGTGTACATGGTGAGGAGTAGAGGGGGGGGATTAGGATTGTTTGGAGAACAGGGTACATGGTGAGGAGTAGAGGGGGGTGGATTAGGAGTGTCTGGGGAACAGTGTACATGGTGAGGAGTAGAGGGGGTGGATTAGGATTGTCTGGAGAACAGTGTACATGGTGAGGAGAGAGGGGTGATTAGGAGTGTCTGGGGAACAGTGTACATAGTGAGAGTAGAGGGGGGATTAGGAGTGTCTGGGAACAGTGTACATGGTGAGGATAGAGGGGGGGGGATTAGGAGTGTCTGGGGAACAGTGTACATGGGAGGAGTAGAGGGGGGGATTAGGAGTGTCTGGGGAACAGTGTACATGGTGAGGAGTAGAGGGGGGGGATTAGGAGTGTCTGGGGAACAGTGTCACTGGTAGGAGTAGAGGGGGGGGATTAGGAGTGTCTGGGGAACAGTGTACATGGTGAGGAGTAGAGGGGGGGGATTAGGAGTGTCTGGGGAACAGTGTACATGGTGGGGGGAGGATGTAGAGGGGGATGAGGGTGATTAGGAGTGTCTGGGGAACAGTGTACATAGTGAGGAGTAGAGGGGGGGGGGATTAGGAGTGTCTGGGAACAGTGTACATGGTGGGGAGGAGAGGAAAATGACAACAGAAGAGAGGGAAAGGGATCAGAGTAAAGTGTGAAATGATTTATATTTATTTACCTCTGGGTGGCATGGGGCGTGACGTGTGAGACGTCTTCAATCATTTTCAATGCCTTTGCCAGTGATGTGTACAGGACTGAGTCTGCAGCTCTTCCCTCCGTTTCCTCACAGCCTGCAACTAACCTTTATGGACAGCGGGGACTGTGAAGTAACACAAACATAGGACAGACACAATGCATACACACACACATGATAACATACGCACTTATACACACACGTACATGTGGATTTTGTGTTGAAGATATGTGGTAGTGGAGTAGGGGCCAGGCACACAGTGTGGTGTGACTTTTGTTTTAAAAATATATAACTGCCTTAATTTAGCTGGACCAGGAAGAGTAGCTGCTGCCTTGGCAGGAACTAATGGGGATCCATAATAAACCCAGGAAGAGTAGCTGCTGCTTGGCAGGAACTAATGGGGATCCATAATAACCCCAGGAAGAGTAGCTGCTGCTTTGACAGGAACTAATGGGTTCATTAATAAACCCCAGGAAGAGTAGCTGCTGCCTTGGCAGGAACTAATGGGGATCCATAATAAACCCAGGAAGAGTAGCTGCGCCTTGGCAGGAACTAATGGGCGTCCATAATAAACCCAGGAAGAGTAGCTGCTGCCTTGGCAGGAACTAATGGGCTCCTTAATAAACCCAGGAAGAGTTTGTGTTGTGTTGTTTACTATTTTTTTATTTTTTGTGTTGTTGATTTATTCATTATTATCCTATTCTCAGGTATATGTGTTAGTTTGCTTGGCTCTTTTGGGCTAGTGTAATTATATTTGTGGTTCTCCTCTCATTTATATATTATTATTTTTCTCTAGTTTGTATTGTTTATGTTAGTTTTGTTGGCAGGCAGATGGGCGTTCCATAATACGACCCAGGAAGAGTAGCTGCTGCCTTGGCAGGAACTAATGGGCGTCCATAATAAACACAAATAAATACAAATAATACTGCTGCTGCTCTGTGGCTTCGCTGAGGAGCTCACGCTTTGAACACACTGACAGCGCCGTGGCGCAAAATAGTACGCAGCATCGTCTGGATATGTACGCCACAACAGGTTCAACATTCACCTTCTGCTCCCATTTCTGTCAAGCCGTCTACGAGTACAGTTTGACGCATACGTTCGATAAATCCAACGTTACGCACCACACCCGAACGCACTGCCTCTGCAACGCAACAAGGCAAACGCAGCGTTCCATTGGAAATCAATGTAATTCTGGTGTACCAAAATGCAATAACTGCTACTACTGCTGCTGCTCTGTGGCGTCGCTCTGGAGCAAGTCGGCGGAGTAGTTCTTGGAGGTGTGCTCAGGATAGAGCTTCCCAGTGGCGTCGCTGAAGAGTAATTTTGGCTGTCAGGGAAAATGTATGGAGTAAAAAGTACATCATTTTCTTTAGGAATGTAGTGAAGTAAAAGTAAAAGTTGGCAAAAATATAAACAGTAAAGTACAGATACCCCCCCAAAAACTACATAGGTAGTACTTTAAAGTGAAGGTGGAGATAGACGACTGTCTGAGAGAGCTGCACTGTGGTCTGAGAGAACTGAAGAAGGAGAGGCGATGAGCCCAGCTAACAGCCCAGCTAACAGCACTGAAGGAGAAGATGAGAAAGTTGAGGTTTGACAGAAAGCACGACACTCCCCCAGAGAAGCCAGCAGAACAGCTCACCTCAGACCCGGACCACAACAACACAAAGACAAAGACAAAAGACAAAACAGGACCCAGCAACCCAACAGACCCCACCACCCCCCCCACCCCATCAGTTCCCCTGATAACCCTCCTGGCAACCCCCACACATCCACACAAAAGACAGAAATTGTGGCTACAACATTCAAGAATGAAAAAGCATACTTTTTCCTCATTCGCTAATCAGGAATGGTTATCTCCACCCTGCTACCACGAAAATACTTTCACCCTGCCACCATACAGCGGGTGAATGCAAGCATTTCCCGGGACTCTGCCTCAAAACCTAACGTCTACCTGGCCCACCACTCCACCCTGGCCTTCAGCCTTTATGACCAGGTCCACCTATACAAGGCAGCAGTGCCTACCTTCGACAGGAGCCTGAAAGACATCACCCTCAACCACAGCTCCAGAACTTCACACAGGAGCAACAGACCAGCGAGACACCCTCCCAGACCTGCGAGACTCCCTCCCGAAGGACCTGCACAGAGAGGACCCACGCCAAGAGGACCTACACCCAGCCCACAGCATCACCAGCCACATCCCCACCAGCCGAGACCCCCCCCCCCCAAACAGACCCTGGCCACACACACCATGCTTCATTGTGGGGATGGTGTTCTCGAGGTGAGAGGTGTTGGGTTTGCGCCAGACGTAGCGTTTTCCTTGATGACAAAAAAGCTACATTTTAGTCTCATCTGACCAGAGTACCATCTTCCATATGTTTGGGGAGTCTCCCACATGCAATGGCTTTTTCTGGGCACTCTTCCGTAAAGCTCAGCTCTGTGGAGTGTATGGCTTAAAGTGGTCCTATGAACAGATACTCCAATCTCCACTGAGGAGCTCCTTCAGGGTTATCTTTGGTCTCTTTGTTGCCTCTCTGATTAATGCCCTCCTTGCATGGTCCGTGAGTTTAGGTGGGCGGCCCTCTCTTGGCAGGTTTGTTGTGGTGCCATATTCTTTAAATTTTTTAATAAATGTTTGGAGAGCTCCTTGGTCTTCATAGTGCCGCTTGCTTGGTGGTGCTCCTTGCTTAGTTGTGGTGCAGACTCTGGGGCCTTTCAGAACAGGTGTATATATACTGAGATCATGTGACAGAACATGTGACACTTAGGTGAACTTTATTTAATTAATTATGTGACTTCTGAAAATAATTTGTTGCACCAGATCTTATTTAGGGGCTTCATAGCAAAGGGGGTGAATACATATGCACGCACAAGTTTTCTGTTCTTAATCATTTTTTACTTTTTTAATCAAGTTATTTTTTGCATTTCACTTCACCAATTTGGACTATTTTGTGTACGTCCATTACATGATAATCCAAATAAAAATCAATTTAAATTACAGGTTGTAATGAAACAAAATAGGAAAAATGCCAAGGGGGTGAATGACGATTATACATTTTTTCATTAGCAAAAATGTTATGAGCACAGCCTTATTTCAATTACAGCATATTGGATGACTGTCATTCATATTCCATTCACCCAGCTCAATGTAACATTGATAGGTTTAGGCTACTACGTGATACACACATTTTCCCTGTACCCATCATGAGGTTGCTACTACCTAGCCTATGAATGACAGTTTACAATGCAGGTGCACACACAGGTTGAGAGAAAAATGTGAGGTGACAAACAGTGACAAATTCAATACCGCCATGCACACGCTTACCTGCATCTAGCTGATATAGGATGTAATTATTCGTCCAGCAGTTGCAAACAACAGTTTTCATTGGACAAATTCAGGTATGTTTATCCCCGTTTTGTTCCGTTTAAGAAGAAAGAAAATTCAACAGAAGAATCGGCGGATTGAATACACCCCTGATCACGCGTAAACACAGTACACTTTCATAGCAGCCACGTTGTATTCCTTTTCACATCTATTTCGCTCTCCTCTTCTCACATTTTCCCTTCGCTTGTGGACTTCAATGTTGTATGTGACCAGAATAAAAATGTGAAAAAAATGTTCCATATCATTGTCACCATATTAACAACATAGGTAATAGAACGAATGCATTAGTAAACCTGCTACAACCGCTGTAACAGTACAGTGTACAGTCAGTAAGTAGTTACACCGGCAGGCCCCAGTGGCAATAAATTAGTAAAACCAAAAGCTTACCTTGACTTGGAAGAGTTTCAGTGTTGTGTTAGATAGTCATAGCCCGCTAGATAACATAGCATCCCTCTGTTTGAGCAGGGTGTTTGAGTCAGCTAAACTAGCTAGCAGCATTTCAAAGTGAAAAAAAATTACAAGATCTCTCTCTCTTTCTTGCTTCTACTCAATTTTGGTAGAAATGAATTTCTTACAAACTGTTCAACTATTGTCTTTCTCTCTCTTTGAATCAACTATTCACCACATTTTATGCAGTGCTAGCTAGCTGTAGCTTATGCTTTCAGTACCAGATTCATTATCTGTTCATTTTGATTGGTTGGACAACGTGTCAGTTCATACTGTAGGAGCTCTGATAGATTACTGTGTACGTCTACGGAAGCGGGTGAGAACCATGAGCCTCCTAGGTTTTGTATTGAAGTCAATGCACCCAGAGGAGGACAGAAGCTAGCTGTCCTCCGGCTACACCATGGTGCTACCCTACAGAGTGCTGCTGAGGCTACTGTAGATCTTCCTTGCAAAATAGTGTTTTAATCAATTATTTGGTGACGTGTGATTATATTTAGTATAGTTTGGGGACGCAACTATCCAATTCCGAGGTGCATACTGAAGATATTTGAATAACTGTCCACATTTTACTTTTAGTCAGCCAGTAAGATGAGTAGACCTAACGACCTGCAAAAGCACTAGCCTGTCAATCTACTATCCCCCATAGTGCAACAGTCGACCTATTCTATTCTGTGGGAGAAATAAATATTCCAAAACAGTCTGGGACAGTTGTGTAATGCGATAGATCCCAAACCAATAGCATCAAAAAAACTTCTTTACGCAAATGGGGCTGACGCAACAGATCAAAACGTTTAGCTTAAAATTTGGATAAACTATTAGTCTATTTCTTCACATTATAAGGGCAGCAATGTGCACACGTCAGTAGGCTAGCTGGAAAACACAATTTTCAAAAAGTGACCACAAATGTGATTATGCAGGTAATGCTTTTATAATAAAGGTGCATTTCTATGGTGAAAATGATCTTCCGCAAACTTGAAACTTACGCGCTGCTTATGTATGTGTCAGTTAGGCACCTCTTCTAAAGCGGATTAATGTGCTTCATTTTAAGAAGTTATTTGGCCACTTTAGTTGTGATACAAACCTTAACAAAACATGTAGGCATATGGGCTAGGCTACATGAGRACTATGATCCACAAGTGATAATATACAGTGCATTCAGAAAGTATTCAGACCCCTTAACCTTTTCCACATTTTGTTACGTTACAGCCTTATTCTAAAATTGATTAAATTATGTTTTTTCCTCATCAATCTACACACAATACCCCATAATGACAAAGCGAAAACAGGTTTAGACATTTTTGGAAATGTAATCCAAATAAATAAATAAACACCACCTTCCGGAGACACCTGAAACCCCACCTCTTTAAGGAATACCTAGGATAGGATAAAGNAAAAGATTTAGATGCACTATTGTAAAGTGGCTGTTCCACTGGATGTCATAAGGTGAATGCACCAATTTGTAAGTCGCTCTGGATAAGAGCGTCTGCTAAATGACTTAAATGTAAATGTAAATAGTTTTCATAAAGTTTGCTATGAGACTCAAAATTGAGCTCAGATGCATCCTGTTTCCATTTATCATCCTTGAGATGTTTCTACAACTTGATTGTAGTCCACTTGTGGAAAATTCAATTGATTGGACATCATTTGGAAAGGCACACACCTGTCTATATAATGTCCCACAGTTGACAGTTCATGTCAGAGCAAAAACCAAGCCATGAGGTCGAAGGAATTGTCCGTAGACCCCCGAGACAGGATTGTGTCGAGGCACAGATCTGGGGGAAGGGTACTAAAACATTTCTGCAGCATTAAAGGCCCACAAGGACACAGTGGCCTCCACCATTCTTAAATAGAGGAAGTTTGGAACCACCAAAACTGTTCCTAAAGCTGGCAACCTGGGCAAACTGAGCAATCGGGGGAGAAGGGCCTTGGTCAGGGAGGTGACCAAGAACCTAATGGTCACTCTGACAGAGCTATAGAGTTCCTCTGTGGAGATGGGAGAACCTTCCAGAAAGACAACCATCTCTGCAGCACTCAACCTATCAGGCATGTATGGTAGAGTGGCCAGACGGAAGCCACACCTCTGTAAAAGTCACATGACAGCCCGCTTGGAGTTTGCCAAAAGGCACCTAAAGACTCTCAGACCAAGAGAAACAAGATTATCTGGTCTGATGAAACCAAGATTGAACTCTTTGGCCTGAATGCCAAGCGTCACGTCTGGAGGAAACCTGGCACTATCCCTACGGTGAAGTATTGTGGTGACAGCATCAAGCAGCAGGGACTGGGAGACTAGTCAGGATCGAGGGAAAGATGAACGGAGCAAAATACAGAGAGATACTTGATGAAAACCTGCTCCAGAGCGCTCAAAACCTCAGACTGGGGCAAAGGTTCACCTTACAACAGCACACAGCCAAGACAAAGCAGGAGTGGCTTCGGGACAAGTCTATGAACATCTCTGGAGAGACCTGAAAATAGCTGTGCAGCAACGCTCCCCATCCAACCTGACAGAGCCTGAGATGATCTACAGATACAGGTCTGCTAAGCTTGTAGCGTCATACCCAAGAAGAGTCATACCCAAGAAGACTGGAGGCTGTAATCGCTGCCAAAGGTGCTTCAACAAACTACTGAGTAAAGGTTCTGAATACTTATGTAAATGTGATATGAGTTTTTTTTTTTTTTTTCATAAATTAGCAACAATTTCTAAAAACATGTTTTTGCTTTGTCGTTATGGGGTTTTGTGTATAGATTGATGAGGGGGAAAAACGATTTAATAAATTTTAGAATTAGGATGTAACATAACGTAACAAAATGTGATAAACTCAAGTGCTCTGAATACTTTCCAAAAGGCACAAGCTAATATTGTCACCCATCAGACTATTATTGATTTAATCTTGTCTTTACTAAATAATATACACTACCGTTCAAAAGTTTGGGGTCACTTAGAAATGTCCTTCTTTTTGAAAGAAAAGCAATTTTTTTTGTCCATTAAAATAACATGAAATTGATCAGAAATACAGTGTAGACATTGTTAATGTTGTAAATGACTATTGTAGCTGGAAACTGCAGATTTTTAATGGAATATCTACGTAGGTGTACAGAGAACAGTGAAGAGGCGACTCCGGGATGCTGGCCTTCTAGGCACAGTTGCAAAGAAAAAGCCATATCTCAGACTTGCCAATAAAAAGAAAATATTAAGATGGGCAAAGGAACACAGAAACTAGAGAGAGGAATATTGGAATAAAGTGTTAGGGACAAACTAATCGAAGTTTGAGGTGTTCGGATCACAAAGAAGAACATTTGTGAGACGCAGATTTTTTTTTACGATGCTGGAGGAGTGCTTGACGCCATCTGCCAAGCATGGTGGAGACCTTGTGATGGTCTGGGGGTGCTTTGGTGGTGGTAAAGTGGGAGATTTGTATGGATCTTGAAGGAAGGCTATCACTCCATTTTGCAACACCATGCCATACCCTGTGGACAGCGCTTAATTGGAGCCAATTTCCTCCTACAACAGGACAACAACCCAAAGCACAGCTCCAAACTATGCAAGAACTATTTAGGGAAGAAGCAGTCAGCTGGTATTCTTGTCTATAATGGAGTGGCCAGCAGCCACCGGATCTCAACACTATTGAGCTGTTGTGGGAGCAGCTTGACCGTATGGTACGTACGAAGTGCCCATCAAGCCAATCCAATTTGTGGGAGATGCTTCAGGAAGCATGGGGTGTAATCTCTTCAGATTAACTCAACAAATTGCCAACTAGAATGCCAAAGGTCTGCAAGGCTGTAATTGCTGCAAATGGAAGATTCTTTCAATTAAATAATCATTATGTATAACCTTGTCAACGTCTTGACTATCCCTGTCCCTCTCCTCCCCCTTCTATCCCTGTGACTGAGACTTTAGACACGGTCCCTTCTTCTCCTCTCCTCCATCATTACAGTCTTTAGATTAGAGAGGCACTATGACTGAGACTTTAGACACGGTCCCTTCTTCTCCTCTCCTCCCATCATCACAGTCTTTAGATTAGAGAGGCACTGTGACTGAGAGTTTAGACACGGTCCCTTCTTCTCCTCTCCTCCCATCATCACAGCCTTAGATTAGAGAGGCACTATGACTGAGACTTTAGACACGGCCCCTTACCGGGCTAACGGTTCTAGAGTTTGTTACGGCTAACGGTTCTAGAGGTTTGTTACCGGCTACGCGTTAAGAGGTTTGTACCGGGCTACGTCTAGAGGTTTGTTTACCGGGCTAACGGTTCTAGAGGTTTGTTACCGCGGCTAACGGTCTAGAGGTTTGTTACCGGGCTAACGGTTAAGAGTTTGTTACCGGGCTTAACGCGTTAAGATGTTGTTACCGGGCTACGTTAAGATGTTTTTACCGGGCTAACGGTTAAGAGGTTTGTTACCGGGCTAACGGTTAAGAGGTTGTTTTACCGGGCTAACGGTTAAGATGTTTGTTACGGCTAACGTTTAAGAGGTTTGTTACCGGGCTAACGGTTCTAGAGGTTTGTTACCGGGCTAACGGTTAAGAGGTTTGTTACCGGGCTAACGGTTAAGAGGTTACCGGGCTAACGGTTAAAGTTTGTTACCGGGCTAGTTAAGGTTTGTTACGCAACGGTTAAGAGGTTTGTTACCGGGCTAACGGTTAAGAGTTTGTTACCGGGCTAACGGTTAAGAGGTTTGTTACCGGTGCAACGGTTAAGAGGTTTGTTACCGGGCTAACGGTTCTAGAGTGTTTTTTCCGGGCTAACGGTTAAGAATTTGTTACCGGGCTAACGGTTAAGCGGTTTGTTACCGGGCTAACGGTTAAGCGGT
The DNA here is from genome assembly GCF_002910315.2 of Salvelinus sp. IW2-2015. Taxonomy (NCBI): domain Eukaryota; kingdom Metazoa; phylum Chordata; class Actinopteri; order Salmoniformes; family Salmonidae; genus Salvelinus; species Salvelinus sp. IW2-2015. The sequence continues at coordinate 61,833 of NW_019943704.1, read as the reverse complement.
TTGTTACCGGGCTAACGGTTAAGCGGTTTGTTAGGCTAACGGTTAAGAGTTTGTTACCGGCTAACGGTTCTAGAGGTTTGTTACCGGGCTAACGGTTCTAGAGGTTTGTTACCGGCTAACGGTTTAAGAGGTTTGTTACCGGGCTAACGGTTAAGAGGTTTGTTACCGGGCTAACGGTTCTAGAGTTTGTTACCGGGCTAACGTTAAGAGGTTTGTTACCGGGCTAACGGTTAAGAGGTTTGTACCGGCTAAAGGTTAAGAGGTTGTTACCGGGCTAACGGTTCTAGAGGTTTGTTACCGGGCTAACGTTAAGAGGTTTGTTACCAGGCTTTAGCATCCTGGCTACAATATGGTGGACAACCAGGCTTTAGCATCCTGGCACAATATGTAGACAACCAGGCTTTAGCACCTGGCTACAATATGGTGGACAACCAGGCTTTAGCATCCTGGCTACATATGGTGACAACCAGGCTTTAGCATCCTGGCTACAATATGGTGGACAACCAGGCTTTAGCATCCTGCTACAATATGGTGGACAACCAGGCTTTAGCATCCTGGCTACAATATGGTGGACAACCAGGCTTTAGCATCCTGGCTACAATATGGTGGACAACCAGCTTTAGCATCCTGGCTACAATATGGTGGGACAACCAGGCTTTAACATCCTGGCTACAATATGGTGGACAACCAGGCTTTAGCATTTTGGCTACAATATGGTGGACAACCAGCTTTAGCATCCTGGCTACAATATGGTGGACAACCAGCTTAACATCCTGGCTACAATAGGTGGACAACCAGGCTTTAGCATCCTGGCTACAATATGGTGGACAACCAGGCTTTAGCATCCTGGCTACAATATGGTGACAACCAGGCTTTAGCATCCTGGCTACAATATGGTGGACAACAGGCTTTAGCATCCTGGCTACAATATGGTGGACAACCAGGCTGTAACATCCGGCTACAATATGGTGGACAACCAGGCTTTAGCATCCTGGCACAATATGGTGGGACAACCAGGCTTTAGCATCCTGGCTACAATATGGTGGACAACCAGGCTTTAACATGCAGTCTACAATATGGTGGACAACCAGGCTTTAACATGCAGTCTACAATATGGTGGACAACCAGGCTTAGCATGCATGGACATGCAGTATACAATATGGTGGACAACCAGGCTTAACATGCAGTATACAATATGGTGGACAACCAGGCTTAACATCCTGGCTACAATATGGTGGACAACCAGGCTTTAGCATCCTGGCTACAATATGGTGGACAACCAGGCTTTAACATCCTGGCTACAATATGGTGGACAACCAGGCTTTAGCATCCTGGCTACAATAGGTGGACAACCAGGCTTTAGCATCCTGGCTACAATATGGTGGACAACCAGTATTTAACATGCAGTATACAATATGGTGGACAACCAGGCTTTAACATGCAGTCTACAATATGGTGGACAACCAGGCTTTAACATGCAGTGGACATGCAGTATACAATATGGTGGACAACCAGGCTTTAACATGCAGTATACAATATGGTGGACAACCAGGCTTAACATGCAGTCTACAATATGGTGCACAACCAGGCTTTAGCATGCAGTTGACATCCAGTATTTAACATGCAGTATACAATATGGTGGACAACCAGGCTTTAACATCCTGGCTACAATATGTTGGACAACCAGGCTTTAGCATGCAGTCTACAATATGGTGGACAACCAGTATTTAGCATGCAGTATACAGTATCCAGTGTCAGCCTTGATAGTTTATGGTTCATATACTATTTAAAACCATTACACTGTGGGAGCCTGTTGATTGGCTCAAATGGCATCAACCCTCTTCCTGCATCAGCCAAATCAGAAAGAATGATTAGTGATGATGGGGGCGTCAGCACTGGCTCTGATTGGCCGACACCACGGGAAGTCTAAAGAAGTCTCCAAGTCTGAAATGCACCAATCAGAAGACCCCCTGCTCTGTGACGCCTGGCCCTCTTTCCACGGGTGACCGTAGTAATGGGTAACCCACGTTCAGTACATGGAAGAAATTTGATTGATTGAGCAAAGTCTTTGCAGAAAGGAAGATGGGTGAAGGGAGGAGAGAGACAGGGATAGAAGGGGGAGGAGAGGACAGGGATAGAAGGGAGGAGAGGGACAGGATAGAAGGGGAGGAGAGAGACAGGGATAGAAGGGAAGGAGAGGACAGGATAGAAGGGGAGGAGAGGACAGGGATAGGAGGGGGAGGAGAGGGACAGGATAGGGAGGGAGGAGAGGGACAGGGATAGAAGGGGGAGAGAGGGACAGGGATAGAAGGGAGGAGAGGACAGGATAGAAGGGGAGGAAGAGGACAGGGATAGAAGGGGGAGGAGAGGGACAGGGATAGAAGGGGAGGAAGGGGACAGGGATAGAAGGGAAGGAGAGGACAGGGATAGGAGGTGGAGGAGAGGGACAGGGATAGGAGGAGGAGAGGGACAGGGATGGAAGGGGGAGGAGAGAGACAGGGATGGAAGGGGGAGGAGAGAACAGGGATGGAAGGGGGAGGAGAGGGACAGGGATGGAAGGGGGAGGAGAGGACAGGGATGGAAGGGGAGGAGAGACACA
>NW_019943704.1:50700-55545 GCF_002910315.2 Salvelinus sp. IW2-2015 | reverse complement strand
GAGAGAGAGAGACATGGAGTGAGAGAGAGACATGGAGTGAGAGAGAGACATGGAGTGAGAGAGAGAGACATGGAGACATGAATCAGTCATTAAAAACAACCAAAATCCATTAGATTACCCAATAACCCAACAGGAACTAAATGAAAAGCTCAAATCTATAAAATCAAATAAGGCTTGTGGTCTAGACAACATCAGAAATGAAATGCTGAAAAACAGCACAGCTGAGTTGCAAAATGCTGTGCTTAAATTGTTCAACATGGTTTTAACTTCTGGCTGCCTCCCTGATGTCTGGAACCAGGGGCTCATCTCCCCTATACAAAAGTGGAGACAAATCAGACCCCAATAATTACAGGGGAATTTGCGTAAACAGCAACTTGGGAAAGGTTTTCTGTGGCATTTTGAATTCAAGAATTCAAACCTTTCTTCAAAAATTAAACGTAATAAGCAAATGTCAAATTGGCTTTCTCCCTAACCATCGCACTACTGACCATATATACACCTTACACACACTAATTAATAAATACGTCCACCAAAAAAAGGGCAAAAGCTTTGCTTGCTTTATTGACTTTAAAAAAGCATTTGATTCTATTTGGCATGAAGGGCTATTCTACAAAATTCTACAATACCACCTTGGTGGTAAGGTGTATGACTTAATAAAATGTATGTACACAGAAAACAAGTGTGCAATAAAAATCCAAAACCAAAGAACATAATTATTTTCGCAACGTTGAGGTGTGAGACAAGGCTGTAGTTTGAGTCCAAATCTTTTCAACATTTATATCAATGAATTAGCAGACATGTTGGACAATTCTCCAGCCCCAGGACTCACAGAGGTGAAATACCTGCTATATGCTGATGACTTGGTACTTCTATCACCAACCAAAGAAGGTCTTCAACAGAACATTAATATTCTAGAGCAATATTGCCATAATTGGGCCCTGGCAGTAAATAAAAAAAATAAAAAAAATCATGATTTTCCAGAAAAACCACAGATGTCAGAGACACAAATATAAAATCACCCTGAACAACACCATAATTGAAGACACAAAAAATTACACCTACCTTGGTCTGACCATATCTGCATCGGGAAACTTTAATATGGCAGTGAATGCACTCAAAGAAAAAGCCCGCAGAGCATTGTATGCAATAAAAATGAAATTATTCAAAATCAACACCCAATTAGAATTATATACCAAAATATTTGACAGTGTAATCCTACCAATAGCTCTTTACAGAAGTAAGGTTTGGGGGCCACTCAATAAACTGGACTTTAAAATGTGGGACAAACATCCAAGTGAAGTCCTACATGCAGAATTCTGTCGGAAAATCCTACAAGTCCAGAGAAATACACCAACAAATGCATGTAGGGCAGAATTGGGCCGCTTTCCAGTAATAATGAAAATACAGAAAAGATCATTAAAATGTTGGCTACATCTAAATTCAAGTCCAAATTCGAGTCTGCAATTTAAAGCACTTCAAACCCAAGAGCTGAGCCCAGAAACGAGCCCTCTCAGTCAGCTGGTGTTGGACCTCACCAACCAAGGTGACGCCAGCACTGCTCCAAAAGAAAGAATTCCAATAAACAAAATCATGAACCAATCAAATGACTCATATTTACAACATTGGAAAAACGAAAACAAAATCCCAAAGCCGACTACATTGCTATCTGACCCTAAACAGAGAATATGAATTGGCTGATTATCTCTACTCTGTCAGACCATTCTTGCATAATCAATGCTTGGAGTTTGTCAGAATTTGTGGGTTTTTGTTTGTTCACCCGTCTCTTGAGGATTGACCACAAGTTCTCAATGGATTAAGGTCTGGGAGTTTCTTGCTATGGACCCAAAATATCGATGTTTTTTCCCCGAGCCACTTAGTTATCACTTTTGGCAAGGTGCTCCATCATGCTGAAAAAGGCATTGTTCGTCACCAAACTGTTCCTGGATGGTTGGGAGAAGTTGCTCTCGGAGGATGTGTTGGTACCATTCTTTATTCATGGCTGTGTTCTTAGGCAAAATTGTGAGTGAGCCCACTCCCTTGGCTGAGAAGCAACCCCACACATGAATGGTCTCAGGATGCTTTACTGTTGGCATGACACAGGACTGATGGTAGCGCTCACCTTGTCTTCTCCGCGAAAGCTTTTTTCCGGTTGCCACAAACAATCGGAAAGGGGGTTCAGAGAAAATGACTTTACCCCAGTCCTCAGCAGTCCAATCCCTGTACCTTTTGCAGAATATCAGTCTGTCCCTGATGCTTTTCCTGGAGAGAAGTGGCTTCTTTGCTTCTTGACACCAGGCCATCCTCCAAAAGTCTTCTCCTCACTGTGCATGCAGATGCACTCACACCTGCCTAGTGCCATTCCTGAGCAAGCTCTGTACTGGTGGTTCCCCGATCCCGCAGTTGAATCAACTTTAGGAGATGTCCTGGTGCTTGCTGGACTTTCTTGATGATCTGATAAATGGTTGATTTAGGTGCAATCTTACTGGCAGCAATATCCTTGCCTGTGAAGCCCTTTTTGTGCAAAGCAATGATGACGGCACGTGTTCCTTGCAGGTAACCATGGTTGACAGAGGGAAGAACAATGATTCAAAGCACCACCCTCCTTTTCAAGCTTCCAGTCTGTTATTCGAACTCAATCAGCATGACAGAGTGATCTCCAGCCTTGTCCTCGTCAACACTCACACCTGTGTTAACGAGAGAATCACTGACATGATGTCAGCTGGTCCTTTTGTGGCAGGGCTGAAATGCAGTGGAAATGTTTTTGGGGGGGATTCAGTTCATTTGCTTGGCAAAGAGGACTTTGCAATTAATTTCAATTCATCTGATCACTCTTCATAACATTCTGGAGTATATGCAAATTGCCATCATACAAACTGAGGCAGCAGACTTTGTGAAAATTAATATTTGTGTCATTCTCAAAACGTTTGGCCACGACTGTACACTTTATTGAGAAACAGAAATTTAATATGAAATCGCTATAGCCAGCTTTGTAGTCTTTGCTATTGATGAAGAGTTAGCCAAGGGGTACTGTAGAGACTTGGGTTAAGGTTCATTCTACAGTACCTCAGTTTCAGGGCAGAAGAATAGTAGGTCAAGAAAACAAACTCTGAGAGGGTAGAGATGGAGGGATAGAGAGGGTAGAGATGGAGGATAGAGAGGGTAGAGATGGAGGGATAGAGAGGTAGAGATGGAGGATAGAGAGGGTAGAGAGGATAGAGATGGAGGGATAGAGACGGAGAGAGGGTAAGATGGAGAGAGACTGGGTTGAGAGAGAGAGGAGAGAGTGGTGTAGAGAGAATGGAGGGAGGGAGGGAGAGAAAGAACAAGAGCAGAAGAGGATAGAGAATGAGACGGAGAAAGAACTGGCAAGGGCTTCACCTCTTTGCAGTGTAAGATACATTACAGAAACAGAAACCCACGGCAGACAGTGATCTAAAGGACCCCTTTCTTAGTGTGCGCGTTCTGAGCACATTACAGATGGCATTTTCACTGCCAGCTTATTGAAGCTCTCAAGAAAACACACACACACACACACACACACACACACACCACACACACACCACACACACACACACACACACACACACACACACACACCACACACACACACACACTCATTACCTCCTCTGCCAGACTGTGCCACCGGCTAGTTGGCTTGAAAATGTCAACTTCCCCCTCCACCCATATCTCTCTGTCTCTCTGTCTCTCTGTCTCTCTGTCTCTCTGCTCTCTGTCTCTCTTTCTCTCTGTCTCGTCTCTCTCTGTTCGCTCTCTCTCTGTCTCGCTCTCTCTCTGTCTCGCTCTCTCTCTGTCTCGCTCTCTCTCTGTCTCGCTCTCTCTCTGTCTCGCTCTCTCTCTGTCTCGCTCCTCTCTCTGTCTCGCTCTCTCTCTGTCTCGCTCTCTCTCTGTCTCGCTCTCTCTCTGTCTCGCTCTCTCTCTGTCTCGCTCTCTCTCTGTCTTCGCTCTCTCTCTGTCTCGCTCTCTCTCTGTCTTCTCGCTCTCTCTCTCTGCTCTCGCTCTCTCTCTCTCTCTGTCTCTGCTCTCTCTCTCTCTCTGTCGCTCTCTCTCTCTCTCTGTTTCGCTCTCTCTCTCTCTCTCTGTTTCGCTCTCTGTTCTCGCTCTCTCTCTCTCTCTGTCTCGTCTCTGTCTCGCCTCTCTGTCTCGCTCTCTCGCTCTCTGTCTCGCTCTCTGTCTCGCTCTCTGTCTCGCTCTCTCTCTCTCTGTCTCGCTCTCTCTCTCTGTCTCGCTCTCTCTCTCTGTCTCGCTCTCTCTCTCTTGTCTCTCTCTCTTCTCTCTGTCTCGCTCTCTCTCTCTGCTCCTCTCTTCTGTCTCGCTCTCTGTCTCGCTCTCTCTCTCTCTGTCTCGCTCTCTCTCTCTCTGTCTCTCTCTCTCAAATTAAAATTAAAATTCAAGCTGCTTTATTGGCATGAAAAACATTGTGTCAATATTGCCAAAGCAACAATGTATACAATATACATTGTAATACAATTATAACAAATAATAATATAAAATGGTAGTAAATAATAATACAAAATTAAACACCAAAATAATAACAATAAAATGGTAATAGTAGTAGTGTAATTAATATAAATATGGAAAATGATAGTAATAACAGTAATAACAATAATAGTAATAATAAGTAAGTTACTGCTTACTATGCAGATGTTATTATTCAGTGTCCCTCAGGCTATGGCAGGCAAATACATATTTGGCTGCAAGAGGAGCCATTGCTCCTTCGCCCATGAGTATTTTTAGTTTTTCCTCTGGGTTTAATAAGTTAAAATTTGGAATAAATGTAGTCATTTCTGTGAATAATGAATCTCTTTGTGAGGAATATTTATCACA
>NW_019943704.1:43618-45940 GCF_002910315.2 Salvelinus sp. IW2-2015 | reverse complement strand
GCTGCCATCAGTCAGGATGTGGTCCAGAAGTTAATTGACAGCATGCCAGGGCGGATTGCAGAGGTCTTGAAAAAGAAGAGTCAACACTGAAAATATCTACTCTTTGCATCAACTTCATGTAATTGTCAATAAAAGCCTTTGACACTTATGAAATGCTTGTAATTATACTTCAGTATTCCATAGTAACATCTGACAAAAATATCTAAAGACACTGAAGCAGCAAACTTTGTGGAAATTAATATGTGTCATTCTCAACTTTTGGCCACGACTGTATATTAATTCCTATTGTGACACTGACATAAATTGTACAAAGTAGCAAATGTAATTTCCTAAAGACAAAACACTATTCTATAGATAGTATAGGACCATGATTATGTCAAAGCCCTGCTTTGCAGATGTAGGCCAGCGTCAGTGGGGGCTCCTCAGAGGAGGAAGGGGAGGGCCATCCTCAGTGAATTTTCCAAAAATAAAAAGTTACTTTTTTAGATAAAACTATACTAAATATATTCACAGCACCAAATAACTGATTAAAACACACCGTTTTGCAAAGAAGGTCTACAGTAGCCTCAGCAGCACTCTGTAGGGTAGCACCATGGTGTAGCTGGAGGACAGCTAGCTTCTGTCCTCCTCTGGGTGCATTGACTTCAATAAAACCTAGGAGGCTCATGGTTCTCACCCCCTTCCATAGACTTACACAGTAATTATGAGGACGTCCTCCAACCTATAAGAGCTCTTGTAGCATGAACTGACATGTTGTTCACCCAATCAAAGGATCAAATAATTAATCTAGTACTGAAAGCATAAGTTACAGCTAGCTAGCATAAAATGTGGTGAGTAGTTGACTCAAAGAGAAAGACAAAAGTTGAACAGTTTTGAACAAATTCATTTATTTAAAAAAATTCAGGAGAAGCGTGAGAGAGAGAGCTAGCTATATTTCGTAGTATATTTTCACTTACTTAGCATTGAATGCAGATAGCTAATTTAATTATACTCAAACACCTGGCTCAAACAGATAGCCATAGCTAGCTAGCTAACATAGCATTCCTATCAAACACTGGAACTCTCCAAGGTAAGCCCGCCAGTGTAACTGCTAAACTGCTTGCTGCTGACAGTACACTGTACTGCATGATTTACTACTTCTACACCGGATTTTTTTTTTTTACGCAACATGTAAAGTGTTTGTCCCATGTTTAATGAGCTGAAATAAAAAGATCCCAGAAATGTTCCATAGGCACAAAAAAAGCTTATTTCTCTCAAATTTCAGGCACAATTTTGTTTAAATTTCCTTTTGGTGAGCATTTCTCCTTTGCCAAGATAATCCATTCACTTAATAGGTGTGGCATATCAAGAAGCTGATTAAACAGCATGATCATTACACAGGTGCACCTTGTGCTGGGGACAATAAAAGGCCACTAAAATGTTCAGTTTTGTCACACAACACAATGCCACAGATGTCTCTTGTTTTGAGGGAGTGTTCAATTGCCATGCTGACTGCAGGAATGTCCACCAGTCCCTGTCATAGTGTGTCCCTGTCCCAGTCCTAGAGTGTCCCAGTCCTAGAGTGTCCCCGTCCTAGAGTGTCCCCGTCCTAGAGTGTCCCCGTCCTAGAGTGTCCCCGTCCTAGAGTGTCCCCGTCCTAGAGTGTCCCCGTCATAGTGGGCGCCTCTATAATGACGTGTCTTCCCCCTCTCCTATCCCCTCGTCTCCCTCTAAATGATGTCCTCTCCCTCCTTCTCCGTCTTGCAGGTTTATTTTAGTCTTCCGCTGGATAAGCTGCTGTCTTTCTAATTACTTCCCATGTTCTCCTCTTCTCCTGCTCCCTTTCCCTCTCTTTTTCTTCCTCTCTTTTCCTTCTCTCTCTACTCTGCCCTCTCCCCTCTACCTCTCTCTCTAAACCTCTGGCTCTCTCTCTACGGTCTCCATATCTCCTCTAACCCTCCCTCTGTCATTCTCTCCCTTCTCGCGTCTAACACTCTTCCTCTGTCCCTTCTCCTTCCTCTAACCACTCCCATCTGTCCCTTCTCACTCTCCTCATAAACTGCTGTCCTCCGCCCTCTACTCCTCTCTGACCTCTCCCTATCCTCAACCTCCCTCTGTCCTATTGCTCCCCTCTCCTCTAACCTCCCTCTGTCCTTCTCCTCCCTACCAAACTCCTCCTGCTCCTTCCAATCAAACACTCCCATCTGTCCCTTCTCCCTTTCCTCTGAAACCCTCCTCTGTCCTTCTCCCTCTTGCCTCTAAACACCCCTCTGTCCGTTCTCTTCTCCCTCTCCGTCCTAAGCACTCCCTCTGTCCTTTCTCCGCTCTCCTCTAACCCTCCGT
>NW_019943704.1:23125-42966 GCF_002910315.2 Salvelinus sp. IW2-2015 | reverse complement strand
CAGTCCCTCGTAGCGTTAACCTAGCAGGCTAATTAGTCCCTAATTACAGGACTACCTGGAGCAAGAAGAGCTCCACTGGAGCTGTTAGTCCCCACAAGTCGTGTGTGTGTGTGTGTGTGTGTGTGTGTGTGTGGTGTGTGTGTGTGTGTGTGTGTGTGTGTGTGTGTGTGTGTGTGTGTGTGTGTGTGTTGTTGGTGTGTGTGTGTGTGTGTGTGTGTGTGTGTGTGTGTGTGTGTGTGTGTGTGTGCGTGTCTCTAACAAGTTGATGAGTCTTGTGTGCTTGTGTTGTGCGTCAGTCTGTGTTGTGTGTTGGATGGAGCCCTATCCAGAAGGACGGGTTCCCTTGGAGATGTAGCTCCAACCGGAACGGGGACACACTATGACGGGACACACTATGACAGGGACGGGGACACACTATGACGGGGACGGGGACACTATGACGGGGACGGGGACACACTATGCACGGGGAACACCTATGACAAGGACGGGACACACTATGACTGGGAAAACATGACAGGGACGGGACACACTATAGCGGGACAACACTATGACAGGACGGGGACACACTATGACGGGGACACACACTATGACAGGGACGGGGACACACTATGACGGGGACACACTAGACAGGGACAGGGACACACTATGACGGGGACACACTATGACAGGGACAGGGACACACTATGACGGGGACACACTATGACGGGACGGGGACACACTATGACGGGACGGGGACACACTATGACAGGGACGGGAACACTATGACAGGGGACACACTATGACAGGGACGGGACACACTATGACGGGACACACTATGACAGGGACGGGGACACACTATGACAGGGACAGGGACACACTATGACAGGGACGGGACACACTATACAGGACCTACGGGAGACAAGGGACACACTATGACAGGGACGGGGACACACTATGACAGGGACGGGGACACACTATGACGGGACACACTATGACGGGGACGGGGACACCTATGACAGGGACGGACACACTATGACAGGGAACATGACAGGGACGGACACACTATGACGGGGACACCACTATGACAGGACGGGACACACTATGACGGGGACACACTATGACAGGACGGGGACACACTATGCGGGGACACACTATGACAGGGCGGGGACACACTATGACGGGGACACACTATGACGGGGACACACTATGACAGGGACACACTATGACAGGACGGGGACACACTATGACAGGGACGGGGACGCACTATGACAGGGACGGGGACACACTATGACAGGGACAGGGACACACTATGACAGGGACAGGGACACACTATGACAGGGACGGGACACACTATGACAGGGCAGGGACACTCTATGACGGGACACACTATGACAGGGACACACTATGACAGGGGACACACTATGACAGGGACACACTATGACAGGGACGGGGACACACTATGACAGGGACGGACACACTAAGACGGGAACACACTATGACAGGGACGGGGACACACTATGACGGGGACACACTATGACAGGGACGGGACACACTATGACGGGACACACTATGACAGGGACGGGGACACACTATGACGGGGCACACACTATGACGGGACACACTATGACAGGACACACTATGACAGGGACGGGGGCACACTATGACAGGGACGGGACGCACTATGACAGGGACGGGGACACACTATGACAGGGACAGGGACACACTATGACAGGGACAGGGACAGGGACACACTATGACAGGGACGGGACACACTATGACAGGGACGGGGACACTCTATGACGGGACACTCTATGACGGGGGACACCTATGACAGGGACAACTATGAAGGGACACACTATGACAGGGACGGGGACACACTATGACAGGGACGGGGACACACTATGACGGGACACACTATGACAGGGACGGGGACACACTATGACAGGACGGGGACACACTATGACGGGGACACACTATGACAGGGACACACTATGACAGGGACGGGGACCACATACAGGACGGGACCACTATGACAGGGACAGGGACACACTATGACAGGACAGGGACACACTATGACAGGGACACTCTATGACAGGGACACTCTATGACAGGGACACTCTATGACAGGGACACTCTATGACAGGGGACACTCTATGACAGGGACACTCTATGACTGGGACACTCTATGACAGGGACTGGGACACTCTATGACAGGACGGGGACACTCTATGACAGGGACGGGGACACTCTATGACGGGACACACTATGACGGGGGGGCACTCTGACGGGGACACTCTGACGGGGACACTCTATGACGGGGACACTCTAATGACGGGGACACACTATGACGGGGACACTCTATGAGGGACACTCTATGAGAGGGAGAGAGGGGGAGAGGAGAGGGGGAGAGTAAAAGCAGAAGAGAGGTGATATTTAAAGAGAGGGAGATAGGAGAGGGGGATTGGAGAGGGGGAGAGGAGAGATAGAAAAGAAATAGGCCTTTTTTTGAACTAGAAGTAGTAGAGAGGGAGATGGCGTCAGGATGAGAACAATGTGGACGGGAGACAGATATAGACACACACACACTGAGTATACCAAACATTATGAACACCTTCCTAATATGGAGTTTACCCTCAGAACAGCCAGCAAGGAAGGTGTAAATGTTTGGAAGACTCAGTTTATATGAAGAGAGAGAGTCGTTGATGGTTCTGTCTCTCTCTCTCTGGGTGCTACAGGTCATCTGCAGGTCCTCACAATTTTGATGAAATATTCATCTTTCCCTGACGCACGCTTCCTTCTCTCTCTCTCTCTCTCTTTACCTCTTTCTCTCCCCCTCCCGTATTCTCAGCTCAGTCAAATGCAGTCTCTCTCACTCCATCGCTCGCTTGAAAACTCAAACTTTTCTCCTCCCTTCCTTCTCATAAATAACATATTTTCTCTGATGCCTCTCTCTCTCTCTCTCTCTCCCCCTAATAAAAACGACATTTTCCTTGACGCAGACTTCCATCCTCTGACTCGTTCTGTTTCCCTCTTTCTTTCCATCTCTGCCCAGTCAAACACATTACACCATACTGATTGATACAACCTCTCTCCTCCGTGTGCTGGCCCTGCCTTCACCCCTCTCAGAGCCCAATCTCTAATCTCAATCCCCTCGGCATTACTACGGTATAATCTTTCATCTGACAGTGAGTTGATAGCCCTATAAAACCAGCAGGACTGACAACACCTCTCAGATGACACCCCTGTCATATTCGGGACAAAACTGTGCGTGTGTGTGTGTGTGTCTACAGATGTAGGATCTTAATTTGATCATCCTGGTGCAGGAGAATTTAAAACTTGTAGCGTATTTGAGGTTTAAAAGTGCAATATGTACTAATTGTTCATTCAAAATAGCTGTAAAAGGCTGTAAAAAGTTGCAAATGGCTGTAAAAAGCTGTAAATGGCTGTAAAACGGCTGTAAAAATCTGTAAATGGCTGTAAAAAGCTGTAAATGGCTGTGAAAAGCTGTAAAAAGTTGTAAATGGCTGTAAAAGGCTGTAAAAGGATGTAAAAAGCTGTAAATGGCTGTAAAAAGTTGTAAATGGCTGTGAAAAGCTGTAAAAAGTTGTAAATGGCTGTAAAAAGTTGTAAATGGCTGTAAAGGGCTGTACATGGCTGTAAAGGGCTGTACATGGCTGTAAATGTCTAAAGTGATAAAGTGGCACTAATCCGAGAATAAAATGCTTTTGAAGATGAACATGGTCACTTCAGACCCCAGTGTCCCTGTCCTCTGCTGCAATTACAGTGGTCTGGTTTGATTTGGTGGTTAAAACATGGACACTTGCTTCTCCCAGGAACCCAGACAGTCACGGCCACAACAAAACAGGGCCTGCATTAGCTACGGAGTGTCTGAAAACAGTTTAACCAAGGACTATGTTGTCAACAGAGGACAGACAGCAATTATCTGCTAAAAAAATAAAAAAAAACATTTGCCAAGAGGGAGTTGAACGAATATCGGATATCTACTTTGGGAATTGATGGACTAACATTAGTGCACTCACACATGGTAAGCCAAACATCAAAATGAATGTTAGCTTAGCAACATTTACAAGCTATCCCTCTCTGCTATAAATCATACCTTATAGAACTAAATCATACCTTATAGAACTACCTAGTTATCCAACAATAATAGTACTATGTTCCAGGAAAGCATATATTTTTGTTGACGTGTTGTAGAACGAGAGACGTGCTAGCTAGCTAGCCTACTTTCCTAGGTGCCACATGAATTCGCTATGCAGAGTCAATTATATTTACAAATCACGTCTTCATTGGTCAATTTCGGCCACTGCAATGTACAGTTGAAGTCGGAAGTTTACATACACCTTAGCCAAATACATTTAAACTCAGTTTTTCACAATTCCTGACATTTAATCCTTGTACAAATTCCCTGTCTTAGGTCAGTTAGGATCACCACTTTATTTTAAGAATGTGAAATGTCAGAATAATAGTATGGAGAATGATTTATATCAGCTTTTATTTCTTTCATCACATTCCCAGTGGGTCAGAAGTTTACATACACTCAATTAGTATTTGGTAGCATTGCCTTTAAATTGTTTAACTTGGGTCAAACGTTTTGGGTAGCCTTCCACAAGCTTCCCACAATAAGTTGGGTGAATTTTGGCCCATTCCTCCTGACAGAGCTGGTGTAACTAGGTCAGGTTTGTAGGCCTCCTTGCTCGCACACACTTTTTCAGTTCTGCCCAAAAATGTTATATAGGATTGAGGTCAGGGCTTTGTGATGGCCACTCCAATACCTTGACTTTGTTGTCCTTAAGCCATTTTGCCACAACTTTGGAAGTATGCTTGGGGTCATTGTCCATTTGGAAGACCCATTTGCGACCAAGCTTTAACTTCCTGACTGATGTCTTGAGATGTTGCTTCAATATATCCTCATAATTTTTCATCCTCATGATGCCATCTATTTTGTAAAGTGCACCAGTCCCTCCTGCAGCAAAGCACCCTCACAACATGATGCTGCCACCCCCGTGCTTCACGGTTGGGATGGTGTTCTTTGGCTTGCAAGCCTCCCCCTTTTTCCTCCAAACATAACGATGGTCATTATGGCCAAACAGTTCTATTTTTGTTTCATCAGACCAGAGGACATTTCTCCAAAAAGTATGATCTTTGTCCCCATGTGCAGTTGCAAACCATAGTCTGGCTTTTTTTATGGCGGATTTGGAGCAGTGGCTTCTTCCTTGCTGAACGGCCTTTCAGGTTATGTCGATATAGGACTTGTTTTACTGTGGATATAGATACTTTTGTACCTGTTTCCTCCAGCATCTTCACGAGGTCCTTTGCTGTTGTTCTGGGATTTATTTGCACTTTTCACACCAAAGTACGTTAATCTCTAGGAAACAGAACTCGTCTCCTTCCTGAGCGGTATGACGGCTGCGTGGTCCCATGGTGTTTATACTTGCGTACTATTGTTTATACAGATGAACGTGGTACCTTCAGGGGTTTGGAAATTGCTCCCACGTATGAACCAGACTTGTGGAGGTCTAAAATGTTTTTTCGGAGGTCTTGGCTGATTTCTTTTGATTTTCCCATGATGTCAAGCAAAGAGGCCTTGAAATACATTAACAGGTACACCTCCAATTGACTCAAATTATGTCAATTAGCCTATCAGAAGCTTCCAAACCATGACATAATTTTCTGGAATTTTCCAAGCTGTTTAAAGGCACAGTCAACTTAGTGTATGTTAACTTCTGACCCACTGGAATAGTGATACAGTGAATTGTAAGTGAAATAATGTGTCTATAAACAATTGCTGGGAAAATGACTTGTGTCATGCACAAAGTAGATGTCCTAACCTACTTGCCAAAACTATAGTTTGTGAACAAGAAATGTATCGAGTGGTTGAAAAACGAGTTTTAATGACTCCAAACTAGGTGTATGTAAACCTTCGACTTCAACTGTATTTAGCTAACTAGCTTGAGCATTTATAAATTAGCCTCGGCCATAGTACTGCCTGAAAGTCAGGCTAATGACTGTTTCGTCTAAATTGGAAATACAATGATACTACTTAACTAGGCAAATAATTAGTAGGAAACATCGCCATCAATACGGTCTAATATACTTTAGAGAGACGGCTGAGATGAGATGTTTGTAAAAAATATATAAAAAAATAGCTATGCTAACAGCAGCATCTACAGACAATCTGGCGACATCACAATTATGAAAAAAAAAAAAGGTTTACGTACTAATTATTCGCCTCCTTTGAAAAATATCTGCATAGAATAGAATGGTTAGTCGGGCATCAGTCTTCAAAATAATGGTTTGTTGTGATGAAACGTGCAACCCATGAACAGCTAGTGAAGATGAATTCTGCAGTAAATCTAGAGGGGATTCCATTTTTGTTGGAAGTGGCTAAGTGTTGAGAGACCTGTTACCTGTTACCTGTTACCTGTAAAACAGCAAATGTTCTCTCTGCCCCATGGCAAAATATGTAGAATTGTTACATTTTCTCTACACCCCATGGCAAAATATGTAGAATTGTTACATTTTTTCTACACCCCATGACAAAATATGTAGAATTGTTACATTTTCTCTACACCCCATGGCATAATATGTAGAATTGTTACATTTTCTCTACACCCCATGGCAAAATATGTAGAATTCTTACATTTTCTCTACACCCCATGGCGAAATGTCTAGAATTGCAGCAAACTTGCTTTAAAACTGCAACATTTTCTCTCCACACCATGGAATTGCACGACATTTAACATTAAAACATTTGTAACTTTATTTAATCAAGGAGTCACCATTGAAATATATTGTATTATATTTTATTTTTTTAGGTAAAACAAACAAAGTACAGCACAACACATATTGAACATAAATATACACAATATATACAGAAAACACAGTCAACCAGAACAAGGGACACTAACGCATCTATTCAAAATATGTGTGTTTTTTCAGGTTATTTGTAACTTATTTTGTACATAATGTTTCTGTCACCGTGTCTTATGACCGAAAAGAGCTTCTAGACATCAGGACAGCGATTACTCACCTCGTACTGAAGGAAAACTTTTTATTCAACGAGTCGGACGGGAAGGATTTACTTCAGACGCCCGACAAGGCCCTCATCCCCGTCATTTGCAGGAGAAAGAGACGGAGGTATCGCGGACAAAGGTCCGGGTGCCTGGAAAGGATCCGTCGCCGAGAGGGTAATCTACCTTTACCATCGTTACCATCGGTCCTATTAGCCAACGTACAATCAATCGATAATAAAATAGACGAACTAAGATCACGTATATTCTACCAACGGTACATTTAAAAAATATATATATATTTTATGTTTCACCGAGTCGTAGCTAAACGACGATACGGGTAACATACAGCTGGTGGGTTTTAAGCTTTTTCGGCAGGATAGAACAGCAGCCTCTGGTAAGACAAGGGGTGGCGGTCTATGTATATTTGTAAACAACAGCTGGTACACGATGTCTAAGTCTTGAGGTTTTGCTCGCCTGAGGTAGAGTATCTCATGATAAGCTGTAGACCACACTATTTACCAAGAGAGTTTTCATCTATATTTTTCGTAGCTGTCTATTTACCACCACAAACCGATGCTGGTACTAAGACGGCACTCAACCAACTCTATAAGGCCATAAGCAAACAGGAAAACGCTCATCCAGAGGCGACCCTCCTAGTGGCCGGGGACTTTAATGCAGGGAAACTCAAATCCGTTTGATCTAATTATGTTAAATGTGCAACCAGAGGGAAAAAAACTGTAGACCACCACACACAGAGATGCATACAAAGCTCTCCCTCGCCCTCCATTTGGCAAATCTGACCATAATTCTATCCTCCTGATTCCTGCTTACAAGCAAAAACTAAAGCAGGAAGTACCAGTGACTCGGTCAATAAGAAAGTGGTCAGATGAAGCAGATGCTAAGCTACAGGACTGTTTTGCTAGCACAGACTGGAATATGTTCTGGGATTCCTCCGATGGCATTGAGGAGTACACCACCTCAGTCACCGGCTTCATCAATAAGTGCATCGATGATGTCGTCCCCACAGTGACTGTGCTGACAAACTGCCTGGGAGCTCCTCAGTGGTGAAACTCCTCCTCCTTCAATCAGTGGTGAACCAGGTGGAACAAATCTTCCAGGCAATCTGGGCGTGCCAGCACCTGGCTCTGCTGTTGTCTTTAGACCGCAGTGAAAGGAGCATTTATAACACCACAAGACCAAGGAAACTTCATCTTTGTGATCAAGGTGACTGTGCAAGTCCAAGCCCTCCACAAAACTGTGAAAGACAGCCGGTAAGCGCCATATTAGCCATGCTTGGCTAGACTGACTTAAGCAGTGCACTGCTAATGATACTCTAGAAAACACAGACTCTTAACCCTTAACTTTGATAGGACTTTTGCAGTGGTATTTATAACTTCAAATGTTGTTTGTGGGGTATAAAGGAAAAGTAAGAAGAGCCAAATTCATTGTTGACAAAGAACTTGTTTGAAATGGTTAAAAGTAATTTAAACTTTGTAGAAATCTTAGTAAACCAAGTTCTTAATTCAGTAACAAATGTATAGTCTAAAAAATCTTTGGCTAAAAAATGTAAGATTTGTCTGCTTAAAACTACTGATTAGAAAATAAATGTAATTTTTTACTACTAAAAATATTTTGAATGTATTTGGCTAAAATGCAAATTTAGATAAATATACAGATTCTGCTCATTTGATTAAAAATGGTGGGTTTCTATTTTGGGAAACATTTGCTTAAAAGTGGAAACCTTGTGTTTTAKGGTGGCAGAAATGTGTTTATCTGGGGTGAATGTGGATAATTTTGTGTATTTGATTGGGCTGTCAACTCAAATAGTAACTTGTATTTGTCATCTCTTTTTTGAGTTTTTTCACCTGTTTACTGCCAACCAAAGAATGGTAAATAAAAGACAAACAACTGATTCCATGGCTGTTTATTGAGTGAAATCCAGTTAAAATCTTCATGTGGAGGGACTGTCCTTTTCAAGTGGGGAATTGCACAAGAAAGAGGTCAAAACTTGACAGTGACCGTACGTACATGTGATTTAATTGTGGAGATCATTCCAAAACATGTGGAGAAAGAAAGCTGACTTACCGAACTCTGTAGACACCAAAAGGAGTCTGCAGAACTAACCAACCCTGTGAATGGGTTTGATACCTAATCTCACTGTTAAAATGACAAGTTAAATCGGAAACTTGTGGAACAGGGCTTTGTAAACATAAACAACATAAACAAGTAAACATAAACAAGCATAATAATGTGATCTACAAGACTTCTAAGAGGTCCAACTTTTTGTTACAGAATATAGTGATGAATAAAACTGTCTCCTGTGATAAAATTAAAAACAGCATCCAGGAGTTTAAGAGTAGCTGCACTTTGAAATATTGTATCAATAACAGGAAGAAAAGTTGACTGCTGACTAGAGAGAGACAAGATCTGTTTCTGTAATATATATATTTTTTTTAAAGCCCACTTTAAAATCTTGGTTTCTTAAACAAGCTCAGTCATATGTTTTTTTTTAAACGATGAATCATTGTCAATCTAAATAACAAGGTATTTGTATGCAGGGACTCGTTTTGATTCTAGAACCATCTGATGAGTGAAGATGTAATCCGTCTGAGACAATCTTATGAAAACTTGAAAAAAACATGTTTTTAGCTTTGTCCGTTTTAAGCACGAGTTGTAAAATAATTACAAATTTTTTTTTTTTTTTTTTATTATTATTATTTTTTTATCAGGAAGAGCTTCCTGTATGGCCGCAAAAAAAACAAAAAAAATAATAATAAAATAAATCAGGAAGAGCTTCCTGTACGGCCGCAAAAAAAATCTGACAGTAGCCTTGTCACAGTCAGGTCAGAAGTCAGGCCAATATATAATAAACACATCCGTATATAGATAACTGACCTGTAGCATAGTGAAAAGAACAGGACTTAATATCGACCCCTGCGGAACACCTTCATATACTTTTAAGAAATTAGGACTTAAAACCCCATCAATCACGACAGGCGAGAGTTCTGTCACTAAGATCGTCAGAGGGTCAATCGAGAACAACTCAATAAAATAGCATGATCAATAGTAATGAAACATTTTCGACAGGTCTACAAACAAGGCAGCACCTTTCATTTGAGTGTCTAAAGCGTCGACAATATCATTAACAAACACATGTGGTTGCTGTGATAGTGCTGTACTCTCTGGCCTAAATCCAGATTGATTTATATTCATAATGCTTAGATATAAAAGAGCGAAGTTGCTTATTTACCAAAGATTTGGGAATCTTAGCTAGACATGGAAGTCTGGAAATGGGACGATAATTATCAAGATCACTACTGTCCTTATGGAGTGGCAGCACATACTCTGTTTTCCATCATTTTGGAATATTTCCTGATACCAAATGTTAGATTTAAGAGATGAGATAACCAAACGAGTATGAGAGAGGAGAGCAGAGAGAGGGACAGAGAAGGAAGTAGAGAAGGAAAGAGGAGAGACGGAGAAGGAAGTAGAGAAGGAAAGAGGAGAGACGGAGAAGGAGGTAGAGAGGGAAAGAGGAGAGACGGAGAAGGAGGTAGAGAGGGAAAGAGGAGAGAGAGAGCGAGAGAGAGAGAAAGGGGGAACGAGAGAAGATGTAGAATGAGAGAGAGAGAGGCTTGTGACCTCAGTATGGAGTGGTTGAGTGTGAGGCTCACCACATTGGTGTATTTTATCTGTTCTGACCAGAACACACACACACACACACACACACACACACAGAACTGCTGACAACAGATTGGATTATCACTCAGCCTCTCTATCCTTCTTCTTAAAGATTCATACCCCCCCTCCCCCCACCTCTCTTCTCCCTCTCCACACACATCTCCCCTATCTCTCTCCTCCCCCGTCCTCTCTCTCTGCCTCTCCCTCCATCATCCACCCCCCTCTGTCACTCTCTCTCCTCCCCCGTCTCTCTCTCGCTCTGCCTCTCCCTCCATCATCCAACCCTCTCCTCCCCCCGTCTCTCTCTCTCTCTCTGCCTCTCCCTCACATCCTCCCCCCGTCTCTCTCTCTCTCTCTGCTCTCCCTCCATCATCCACCCCCCTCTGTCACTCTCCTCTCCTCACTTCTCTCTTTTTGTTCTCTGAAGGAGAAGGGAGAGAAAAAGACAGGTAGAAGGGAAGGATAGAGAGAGGAGAGGGGGGGAGTCAGAGAGAGAGAGAGGGAGAGAGCGAGAGAGAGAGCGAGAGAGAGGGGGGGAGTCAGAGAGAGAGAGAGAGGCTTGTGACCTCAGTATGGAGTGGTTGAGTGTGAGGCTCACCACATTGGTGTGTTTTATCTGTTCTGACCAGAAAACACACGAGCACTGAGGCAGAACTGCTGACAACAGATTGGATTATCACTCAGCCTCTCTATCCTTCTTCTTAAAGATTCACACCCCCCCCTCCCCCCATTTTAGTGTTTTCACATGACTCTTTTCTTGCTCCACCAGCCCCCCCTGTATCACTAGTGTGTGTGTGTGTGTGTGTGTGTGTGTGTGTGTGTGTGTGTGTGTGTGTACACATGCTGTGAATGGCAGAGAAACATATGAGGCTCACCTACAATAACAGCTCCAGCAGAACCACTGTGTTCCCTACGAGGCTCTGTGTTCCCTACGAGGCTCTGTGTTCCCTACGAGGCTCTGTGTTCCCTACGAGGCTCTGTGTTCCCTACGAGGCTCTGTGTTCCCTACGAGGCTCTGTGTTCCCTACGAGGCTCTGTGTTCCCTACGAGACTCACATCCACTGGGTGGAGAGAGGTATGGGTGGAGAGAGGGAGGGATGGGTGGAGAGAGGGAGGGATGGGTGGAGGGAGGGAGGGATGGGTGGAGCGAGGGAGGGTGTCAGATCCAACAGCAGATCCCTTTGTTTCTTGGGACCTAGAACTAGCATCTCTGTTTTGCCCGAGGGCAGCAGTGAGGGCACGGGACGGTCTTTCCAAGCTAGTTGGAAGATATCCAATTTGGCTTGATTTTCATTCCAATTTTCTGGAAGCTTCAGGGCTCTGGTATTTTCTGGGAGACCATTTCTCGCGTCAAATATTTTTTTGTTTTGAGGAGGTGCAACTGCATCAAGGTTAAGTTTCTTCAGTTAAGTGATTGAGCGTTGTTCTCCAACGTCCTTGGGTAGTTGGAGGGAGTCTGGCATCTAGTAATATTTGAGTTGTCTGAGAATTCATAGCACGGCTTTTGATGATCTTTGTTTGGGGTCCAAGCAAATTATTTGTTGCGTTTGCAAATAAATAAAATAAAATGGTGGTCCTATAGTCCAGGATTACGAGGAAAAACACTAAGATCCACAATATTTATTTCACGGGACAAAACCAGGTCCAGACTGTGGCAGTGAGTAGGTCCGGAGACATGTTGGACAAAACCCAATGAGTCGGCTCCGAAAGCCTTTTGGAGTGCGTCTGTGGACTTTTCCATGTGAATATTGAAGTCACCAAAATTGTTATATTATCTGCCATGACTACGAGGTCTGAAAGGAATTCAGGGAACTCAGTGAGGAACGCTGTATACAGTCCAGGAGGCATGTAAACAGTAGCTATAAAAAGTGATCGAGGAAGCTGCATAGATTTCATGACTAGAAGCTCAAAAGACGCAGTAATTGTTCTCCGTAAATGTACATTTGCTGTTATAAATGTTAGCAACACCTCCGCCTTTGCGGGATACACAGGGGATACGGTCAGTAGTGTAACCAGGTAAGAGGCCTCATTTAACGCAATAAACTCATCAGGTTCAAGCCATGTTTCAGTCAGGCCAATCACATCAAGTTTATGATCAGTGATTATTTCAATGACTAAGATCCCTCACACCCAAGGCAGTCAAAGTAACATCAAGTAGTCCCGTAGAGGTTAATTGACTATGACTGCCTTGGATGTGAGGGATCTAAGTAACATCAAGTAGTCCTCTCTCTTTGAATAAATGACAGGAATGGAAGAGGTCTTTATTCCCAGTGAGATTGCTAAGACAAACAGCGCCATGTTTATTTTTGCCCGACCTAGACTGAGGCAGAGACACGGTCTCGATGGGGGAAACTGAGCTGACTACACTTACTGTGCTAGGGACAGACTCCACTAAGCTGGCGGGCCGGCTAACAGCCTGCTGCCTGGCCTGCACTCTATCTCATAGTGGAGCAAGAGGAGAAGTTAGAGCCCTGTCTATGTTGATAGATAAGATGAGAGCACCCCTCCAGCTAGGATGGAGTCTGTCACTCCTCAGGCTTGGTCCTGTTTGTGGGTGAGTCCCAGAAGGAGGGCCAATTATCTACAAATTCTATCTTTTGGCAGGGGTAGAAAAGTTGTGAGAATCTGCTGTAGAGCTCATCACTCCCCCTAACTGGGAGAGGGCCAGAGACAATTACTCGATGCCGACATCTTTCTAGCTGATTTACACGCTGAAGCTATGTTGAGCTTGGTGACCTCTGACTGTTTCATCCTAACATCGTTGGTGCTGACGTGGATAACAATATCCCTACACTCGCCAGTTTTAGCCTTAGCCAGCACCATCTTCAGATTAGCCTTAACGTCGGTAGCCCTGCCCCCTGGTAAACAGCAGAGGTGTGGACTCGAGTCACATGACTTAGACTCGAGTCACAAATATGATGACTTGCAACTCGAATTTGACACCAATGACTCGTGACTTGACTTGGACTTGAGCCTTATGACTCGACCTGACTTGATACCCTCCCCAACCTGACTTGATATCCTCCCCAACCTGACTTGATACCCTCCCCAACCTGACTTGATACCCTCCCCAAGCGCAAATATAAAAAATGCAATTTTTTAAAAAATGCAGCGCATCAAGTCTTAATTTAACGGATTACAGTTTGAATCGGACAGCAGCCAATCAAATTGTGCCAGCTGAGAAAAAGTTGTGTGTGGCGGTGCAGAGGAACGTCGGCGGGTGAATTCAGATGGAGCCCTTGGAAAGATGATACCCCCAAATTATTATTTTCGGATATAAAGACGACACTGTATCAACAAAATAACAGATTGCAACTTGCAAAACATGCGGGAAGACAATTACAGACGGAGGCGCAACAACTTCCTACTTTGTTCGACATTTGAAGCTGCACAAAGAACGGTAAGTCGTGGCTAATATAGCCGACAGCTATATATTTTATTACTTTACCAGTGTAGCATGTTGGCTAACGTAACGTTAAATCAATGAGCCTCCACACAGTCAGTCAGTGTGGGAACGTGATCATTGCACCCAACATTGAGCTACAACTGGCTAGGCAGTTGGTAGCCTAAACCCTGCCTGATGTTCCCAAAACAAGGCTGGGTGATTGTGGTTGGGCAATTGTGTACAAGCCTACATCGCCCCATAGCGATCCTCGATAGTCAATGACGTTGAGCATTCCGACGTTGAGCACTCCGACGTTGAGCACTCTGAAAGCATTTCTTTCCAGAAATGGTGAGAAGATTGTCCGGCTGCGAGGACTGTTAACACTACTGCCTGTATTTACTGGTGGCACAGACGCTGTTGAATCATTTCCTACGCTGAAGTCGTCCTTGCCTAGCGATTTTGTCTGAAGCATGGGATTGCAACTCGGTTATCCCTCACCTCAAAGGCGATACAGTTCTCCTATATATTATGAGTACAGCGACTGCAATGACAAAGCATAATGTTATTTAGCTTTTTCCGGCCGGTGGAGGTCCTGCAGATCCATGTCCGGATAAAGCGTCCGGGGTGAAAAAAAGTTATGAAATAAATGGAATGAGGACAAAACTAAGACGTTGGTAAACTTGTTAAAAAAGGTCAACAAGTGAAACGTTTGGCAGGTAAAGTAGCAACGAACAGCACAGCAGCCACGGACACAACACGGACACAACACAGAAGTGCCACGGAAGCATATTACTATATTATAATAGGGATTACAGATGGAGATTACACTGTGATCACAATCCATAAGAACAGAATTATGGAACTAACATTCCACGTGGAGTAGAAAACAGTATTTAGACATCTGTGTACAGTTTGATTTACAAGACTTTTTTAACCCCTCAAAACAGCATCTACATACAGTGATTTAAGCAAATGTCTGTGACCCACAGTATAAATACGTGGATTCTGTCTAGTGGTTGTGATTTAGATTTTTTTAAATTCTGTATTTATTTTTTTTGAAGCAGGGAACTGTATTTGATTAATACACACCTTCAGTAAGTCTGTTGGCAAACCTAGGCTCCAATACTATTTGAAATCATTTGTAATACTTTATCTGGGATTGATTGAGCCGGCCTGGCACCGTGGAACCAATAGAGTAGTTACAAGAGTGCAAACCCAGTCCATCTGGTACTCCAGGCAGTCTAAGGCTGGAGATTTATTCTGGTGTCTGGTACTACATGTCATTAATGGTTCTAACGCTGGACAGCGGTTGCCGTGGGAAACAGCCGAGGTTGAAACTAACGATGGAGGATTGGATGTTCCTGCATGCGCTCAAATGACCGCTTAATGAAGCATGACATTGGTTATTGGTTATGAACGACAGAGGGGGGAGAGACAGAGAGACAGAGAGAAAGAGAGACAGAGACACAGACAGAAAGACAGACAGACAGAGAGAGACACAGACAGAGAGAGACACAGACAGAGAGAGACACAGACGGAGAGACACAGACAGAGAGAGAAAGACAGAGAGACAGACAGAGACACAGACAGAGAGAGAGACAGACAAAGACAGAGAGAGAGACACATACAGACAGACACAGAGAGAGAGAGACACAGACAGAGAGAGAGACAGACAAAGACAGAGAGAGAGACACATACAGACAGACACAGAGAGAGAGAGACAGACACAGACAGAAACAGAGACAGACAGACAGAGTTAATATACCACAGACATACCTGGAGGAGAGAGAGACAGAATGACCTGTTGCCACAAGAAAAGGGCAACCAGTGAAGAACAAACACCATTGTAAATACAACCCATATTTATGTTTATTTATTTTCCCTTTTGTACCTTTAACTATACACGGTCCCCCCGTTGGTCCCGTGTGGCTCAGTTGGTAGAGCATGGCGCTTGCAACGCCAGGTTGTGGTTTCATTTCCCCACGGGGGGACCAGGATGAATATGTATGAACTTTCCAATTTGTAAGTCGCTCTGGATAAAAGCGTCTGCTAAATGACTTAAATGTAAATGTAATGTAAATGTAAATGGTGAAGAGATGCAGGAGGAGAGTAAATGGTGAGGAGATGCAGGAGGAGAGTACATGAGGAGATGCAGGAGGAGAAGTAAATGGTGAGGAGATGCAGGAGGAGATGCAGGAGGAGATGCAGGAGGAGATGCAGGAGAGATGCAGGAGGAGATGCAGGAGGAGAGTAAATGGTGAGGAGATGCAGGAGGAGAGAGTAAATGGTAGAGGAGATGCAGGAGGAAAGTAAATGGTAGAGGAGATGCGGAGAGAGGAAAGTAAATGGTGAGGAGATGCAGGAGGAGAGTAAATGGGGAGGAGATGCAGGAGGAGAGTAAATGGTGAGGAGATGCAGGAGGAGAGTAAATGGTGAGGAGATGCAGGAGGAGAGTAAATGGTGAGGAGATGCAGTAGGAGAGTAAATGGTGAGGAGATGCAGAGGGAGAGTAAATGGTGAGGAGATGCAGGAGGAGAGTAAATGGTGAGGAGATGCAGAGGGAGAGTACATGAATAGGAAGAAGGTAGATGGACAACGACAAAAGCACAGATGCGTGTTTCAAGTTTCAGGGCAGCTCCAGTACAGGCAGTGAAATCCATGTGTCCATCAAAGCAGAGAATTATACAAATGCATGCATCAGCATAATCGACATGAAACATCTGCACTGACACGGAACCGCAACAGTGGAACGGCAGAACGTTTGGAACAGAGGAACGTCTGGAACAGAGGAACGGGACCGTGTGTATCGCCATGAAACCAGAGAGAGAAATCATATCAACTGAAACACCTTAAAAAGCCTATTTATACGTACACACTTAAAACAATGCCACTTTATATAATGTTTACATACCCTACATTACTCATCTCATATGTATATACTGTACTCTATACCATTTACTGCATCTTGCCTATGCCGTTCTATACCATCACTCATTCATATATTTTTTTATGTACATATTCTTATTCATTCCTTTACACTTGTGTGTATTAGGTAGTAGTTGTGAAATTGTTAGATTACTTGTTAGATATTACTGCATGGTCGGAACTAGAAGCACAAGCATTTCACTACACTCGCATTAACATCTGCTAACCATGTGACTGTGACCAATAACATTTGATTTGATACCATATAATTCGTATGAAATGGAAACGAACGGTTTGAGTCACGTTAGAATATAGAACCTCCATGTGAATTAAAATCTCATGCATAAAACAGTATTTGACTCTAGAAAAACCACATACTTAATGTGGTGGAACCAAACTGTTAATTAAACTACATACTGATTTACAACCATTAAAAATAAATATATTGATCCTTAACTAAAACAAATATTTGCTCACCAAAATCTAACCAACCTACAAATTGGAAGTGAACTGTTAAACTGAACTCATTTTATCAGTGCAATATGAATTACATAGACCCATATGAGCTACTGTGTGTGTGTGTGTGTGTGTGTAGAAGAGAGAGAGACTAGAAAACACGTGTTGGGTAGGAGAGGCCAGGCTGTATGGAAAACAGAGTCTGTATGACCAGACAGGAAAGCAGCAGTGTAATGACTCATCTATTCACAGAGTCAAACTGCATTACACTGCCCCTTGTACTCGCTCCCCCCGGTTCCCTCTCCCCTCTGTTCCCCCTCTTCCCCCTCTCCCCCTCTTTCTCTCCCTGTTTTCCATCTCTCACTCTCTCCATCGTTCTCCTCACTCTTTCACCCTCTCTGTTTTCTCCACTCCCCATTCTCTCACACTTTCTGCCCCTCCTTCTCTCCCTGTTCTCTCCCTCCTCCTGCTTCTCTCGCCTCCTTCTCTCCCTCTTCTCTTCCCTGTTCTCTCCCGTTCTCTCCCTGTTCTCTGCCTCTCTTCCTGTTCTCCTCCCACCCTCAGTTGTAGTGAAATGCTCAGAAGGCATATTGGTAACAGTAGGGCTGCGTCACAAATGGAACACTATTCCTTATTATAGTGAACTACTTTTGAACATTGGAATATGAATCAGACATGTAAATAGTTAGGGAATTAAAGAATGTGGATACATTTTGACCCCTAACTTGTACAAGAGCTGAGCTGCCATCTTGGCCAGGTCTCCCTCGGTAAAGAGTACAAGAGCTGAGCTGCCATCTTGGCCAGGTCTCCCTCGGTAAAGAGTACAAGAGCTGAGCTTCCATCTTGACCAGGTCTCCCTCGGTAAAGAGTACAAGAGCTGAGCTGCCATCTTGGCCAGGTCTCCCTCGGTAAAGAGTACAAGAGCTGAGCTTCCATCTTGGACAGGTCTCCCTCGGTAAAGATGTGTCCGCCCCCTAACCTCTCTCCTCTAGCCTCTTTCACTCATCTATCCTCCCCAATTCCCTCTGTCCTCTCCTTTTCTTTCCACTCCCTCCTCGCCACTAACTCTCTCTCTCTCCTATCATCCACTCTGTTCCCCTCCACTATCTCTTGCTCTCCTATCATCCCTCTGTTCCCCTCCCTCCTCTACCTGATCCTGGTTCCTCTGAAGGTTTCTTCCCCTCCAGTGGAGGGTGTCTTAATATGTCTATAGGTCCTGTGTGGCTCCGTTAGAAACAGCTTTATAAACATCAAGGTTCTGGGTTCAATTCCCCACCGAGATCAGTTTGCCTTGGGGGCAAAAAGCTACAAAAAGGCACATAGAACAACAAAACAAATATTTATTTAATCTTTAACCCATAAAAGGTTTCTCATGTTCCCCAACTGGCGGCCCACGGGCCAAATCTTGCCCGCCAGCAATATTATTTGGCCCCCCAAAAGACCCCCAAATTAATGATTATGAAGACCTTTTTCATCATTTTTTAAAAATGAAATTTGCATCCTGTAGCACAAACTCCAAAAAGTTCTGGGACACTAAAGTCCATGGAGAATAAGAGCAGCTCCTCCCAGCTGCCTACTGCACTGAGGCTAGGAAACACTGTCACCACCGATAAATATACGATAATTGARAATTTCAATTACTACAAATACCTAGGTGTCTTGTTAGACTGTAAACTCTCCTTCCAGACTCACATTAAGCATCTCCAATCCAAAATCTAAAATCTAGAATCAGCTTCCTATTTCACAACAAAAGCCTCCTTCACTCATGCTGCCAAACATACCCTCGTAAAACTGACCATCCTACCGATCCTCGACTTCGGCGATGTCATTTACAAAATAGCCTCCAACACTCTACTCAGCAAATTGGATGCAGTTTATCACAGTGCCATCTGTTTTGTCACCAAAGCCTCATATTCTACCCACCACTACGACCTGTATGCTCTCGTTGGCTGGCCCTCGCTTCATATTCGTCGCCAAACCCACTAGCTCCAGGTCATCTATAAGTCTTTGCTAGGTAAAGCCCCGCCTATCTCAGCTCACTGGTCACCATAGCAGCACCCACTCGTAGCACGCGCTCCAGCAGGTATATCTCACTGGTCACCCCAAAAGCCAATTCCTCTCTTGGTTGTATTTCCTTCCAGTTCTCTGCTGCCAATGACTGGAACTGCAAAAATCTCTGAAGCTGGAGACTCATATCTCCCTCACTAGCTTTAAGCACCAGCTGTCAGAGCAGCTCACAAATCGCTCTCTCTCTCTTCCCCTCGCTCTCCTCTCCTTACCCCAGCCTCTCTCTCTCCTACCCCCCCGCCTCTCTCTCTCCTACCCCGCCTCTCTCTCTTCTACCCCACGCTCTCTCTCTCCTTCCCTCTCTCTCTCCTCTC
>NW_019943704.1:16082-23100 GCF_002910315.2 Salvelinus sp. IW2-2015 | reverse complement strand
TGAACAAATAAATATGGAGCAAGCAGCATGACCAGGGTGGAACTGGGGACAGCAAGATCCATCAGGCCAAGGTAAGTCTGAGGCATAGAGTCCTAGAGGACTCAGGCCTCCGAGAGAGAGAACTAGAGACAGCATACTAAAGATTCACACAGGACCCGGATAAGACAGGAGAATACTCCAGATATAACAGACTGACCCATAGCCGGACACATAAACTACTGCAGCAAAATTACTGAGAGACTGAGTACAGGAGGGGTCGGGAGACACTGTGCCCATACCAGATGATACCACCGGACAGGGAATAACAGGCAGGATATAACCCCACCCACTTTGCCAAAGCACAGCCCCCACACCACAGAGGGAATACATCAACCACAAATACTACCTGAACAAGGCCGGTATAGCCCACAAAGATCTCCCCATGGCACAGAACCCGAGGAGGGCCCGAACACAGACAGGAAGATCACGTCAGTGACTCAAGTGACGCACCTCTAGGGGCGGCATGGAAGAAGCACCAGTAAGCACATGACATCAGCCCTGTAATAGGGTAGAGGCAGAAGAAGCCGGATGGAGAGAGGAGAGAACCAGCCAGGCAGAAGACAGCAAGGGCAGTTCGTCACTCCAGTGCCTTTCCATTCACCGTCACACACTGGGCAGACTACACATCATCATAAATAGACACTACTGAAGAGATAAGTTTTATGGATCTCTATAGGAGAAAGCCCTGCCTCAGCGTTGTGCTTGAAATTCTAGAGGGACATTAGGAGGCTGCGTCTTGTGACGTAGCGTAACGTCAGGTATGTACGGCACGACCAAATCGGAAAGATGGGTAGGAGCAAGCCATGTAAAGTTTTGTAGGTTAACAGTAAAATCTTGAAATTAGCCCTAGCCTTAACAGGAGCCAGTGTAGGGAGCTAGCACTGGAGTATATGATGACAATGTTTGGTTCTAGTCAGGATTCTAGCAGCCGTGTTTAGCACTAACTGAAGTTTTTTAGTGCTTTATCCGGGTACGGAAGGTAGAGCATTGCAATAGTTTAACAGTAGAAGTACAAAAGCATGGAATTCATTTTTTTGTTTTGGACAGCAGCATGTCCTCTCATGAAATTATGCTAGCCATGTAAAGTAACCAGCTGTCCCTGTTAAAACATTATGTGGGTAAAACAAAGCGGGGAATTAAAAGTACGTATCTCAGAGCATCGTAGCACCACAGGTGCAAAACAACTGAGGCTACCCAGTTGCGCCTACATTTTTGGAAGCAAACACACGATTTAGCCTCTTCGCGTTATATTTGGCATCGACATGTCACACCTCCCTAGGAGAGGGGGTGACCTTGATCTTTATCTTCGTTATGGCTGCAGGGGCAGTATTGAGATCGACTTGAATGAAAGGTGCCAGAGGTGCCCAGAGTAAACGGCCTGCTCCTCAGTCATAGTTGCTAATAATATGCATAGTATTATTAGTATTGTGCATGAGGTTTCTAACACACTGTTTGAATTAAGTGATGAGTATAACAGAACTATATAGGCTAAGGCAAAAACCTGAGACAAATCCAACAGGAAGTGGGATTCTGAGGCTGGTCGATTTTCAACCAAGATCCTATTGAATCACAGCGAGATATGGATGAGTTGTACTTGCTACAGCTTCCACTAATGTAACAGTCTGTAATGTCACGATCGTCTCTTATGTGGAAGAGAGGACCATGGCGCAGCGTTGAGAGAAATACATCTTCTTTTATTTCAGAAGACGAAACACGAAAACGAACACTTTTACACCAACAACAAACGACCGTGAAGCTACAAACGTTAGTGCAATACACAAGCTACAAAGGTTAAAACATAGACAATTACCCACAACTTCCAATGCCTATGGCTGCCTTAATAATGGCTCCCAATCAGAGACAATGAATGACAGCTGTCTCTGATTGAGACACATTCAGGCAACCCATAGACATACCTAGACACCTACACTCAACACAAACCATACACTCTAAAACAAAACCCCTAGACACTACAACCACCCAAGACAAGACAAAAACACAACATCCCCCTGTCACACCCTGACCTAAACCAAAATATAAGAAAATAAGATAACTAAGGCCAGGGCGTGACAGTAGAACTATTGGCTGATGCCTCTACTGTGAAGGAGGGCAAATGAGAGGGGAATTTGGTCAGGTCTGCCATGACCTGACCATGCTCTGACCATGCGCGTTCACATGAGAGGAAGTCTGTTCCATCGTCATCTAAGAGTCAATTAATTCATCCGGCTGGAACGTTATTCAAGATTTATGTTCATTCTGAAGATTGATTCAATACATCGTTTGACATGTTTCTCACTGACTGTTACGGAACTTTGGACATTTTGTCAGCTTTTAGTGAACGTGCTCCTGACGTTGGATTTGTTTACCAAAAACAAAGGTAAGGCCTGGGAGTGCATTCTGACGAAGATCAGCAAAAGTAGTGAAGATTTATAATGCTTTTTATGAGTTTTTGTTGACTGCACAATTTGGCGGGTAACTATGGCTTGCTTTTGTGGCTGGAACGCTGTTTTCAGGAAGATTGAATATTGTGCTTTTTGCCGTAAAGCTTTTTGAAATTGACACAGCGGTGCATTAAGAACAAGTGTATCTTTGAATTCTATGTAAATACATGTATCTTTCATCAAAGTTTATGATGAGTATTCTGTTATTTGAGCGTGGCTCTCTGCAATTTCTCTGGTATTTTGTAGGCATTTCTGAACATGGCACCAATGTAAACTGAGGTTTTTGGATATAAATATGAACTTAATCGAACAAGACATATATGTATTGTGTAACGTGAAGTTCCTATGAGTGTTATCCGATGGAAGATCATCAAAGGTTAGTGATTAACTTATCTCTATTTGTGCTTTTTGTGACTCCTCTCTTGGGCTGGAAAAATGGCTGAATTTTTCTGTGAGTTGGTGGTGACAAATAATCTTGTTGTGGTGCTTCGCTGAAAACCTATTTGAAATCGGACACTTTGTGGGATTAACAACAAGATTACTTATAAATTATATCAGATACATGCATGTTTGAGATTTTAATTATGAGATTTCTGTTGTTTTGAATTGGCGCCTGCACTGTTCACTGGCTGTTGTCAAATCATCCGTTAATGGATTGCAGCCATAAGAATTATTTTAAACGAGAGGCTGCCTGGATCTTTAATTTAAAGACCCTTGCTCCTTCGGTCTCAACGTAGACTTTGATCTGAAGCCATTCTGTGATTATTGTGATTTGCCATTGTAATTGTTTGTAAGCTTGTGTAGTCTAAAATTAATCTATGATCGTATGCTTACCATTTTTTTGTATGCTGTTCTTTGTATGCCATTTAATATTTGAGAATGATATGAGGCATGTAAAGCAACCAGCTGTCCTGTCTGATATGGGCCATGTAAAGCCACCAGCTGTCCCTGTCATGATATGGGCCATGTAAAGCAACCAGCTGTCCTGTCATGATATGAGGCCATGTAAAGCAACCAGCTGTCCTGTCATGATATGAGGCCATGTAAGCAACCAGCTGTCTGTCATGATATGAGGCCATGTAAAGCACCAGCTGTCCCTGTCTGATATGAGGCCATGTAAAGTCAACTGTCCTGTCATGATATGAGGCCATGTTAAGACAACCAGCGTCCCTGTCATGATATGAGGCCATGTAAAGTCAGTGGGAAAAATTACAACTGATCCATTTTTTTTCTCTCAAAAATTGCAAAATAAAAAAAAAGGTATGTCAATGAAATTATAATATATTTTTAAAACCACTTTCAGCAGAGAGAAAACCGTGACCTCCATGCTCGCTCCGTAATAGTTTTTTTCACTGTATTTTTAACAAAACAGATTAACTTTGAAGTCCAAAGATGTAGTATCACACACACATTCAGTAATAAATTGACACGGACAGATGATCGAAATGCTACGAACCAAGTGGTTGTGAGCTTTGTGAGCACATGTTAAATAATAATGACTGTATAAATAAACATACACAAATGTATGGCAAAATATGTCCCGTGTTTAAGTTGAAAACACTATGCTTAAGCGCGGAGTGTCACAACGACTCATCTCGTTTGCAGGGCATCACTTGTGAATCTCATGTGAGAAATTGAATCCACATGTGACACCATGTATGAAATCATGTGGTTTTCTGTTCTCCTTCTGTTCTCCTTCTGCCTCTCCATCTCTATCCTCATCTCTTTTCCTCAAGTCCTTCCATCTGTTCTCTCTCTTCTCATCTCTCATCCCTCACACATCCATGCCTCTACACTCCTGTCTCTCTCGTGCTCACTCTCGTTCGTGCTCACTCTCTCGTGCTCACTCTCTCGTGCTCACTCCTCCTGCTCGCTCTCTCTCCATGCTCTCTCGTGCTCACTCTCTTCGCTCTCTCTCTCGTGCTCTCTCTCTCTCGCTCGCTCTCTCGCTCTCTTTCTCTCCCTCTTTTCTCTCTTCTCTCTCCCTCTTTTCTCTCTCCAGTGACTGAGACTTGATGACAGCAGATCATGTATTCAGCCTTCTCCCATCTGGACAGTGTTTCACAGGAAGCATACCACACAAACACACACACACACACCGCCCTCAGCTATAGAGAGTGCATTTCCACCATTTGTCTCATTGAGTTTTACTGCTATCAATTATCCTTTGACCTCTCTCTCCTTCCCCGCCTCTCTCTCCTTCCCCCTCGCTCTCTCTCTTCTTCCCCTCGCTCTCTCTCTCCTTCCCCGCCTCTCTCTCTCCTACCCCCCGCCTCTCTCTCTCCTACCCCGCCTCTCTCTCTTCTCCCCCACGCTCTCTCTCTCCTTCCCTCTCTCTCTCTCTCCCCCCTTTCTCTCACTTTCTTTCTCTCCTTCCCCCTCTCCTTCCTTTCTTCTCCTACCCCCCTCTATCTCCTGCCCTCTCTCTCCCCCTTTCTCTCTCTCTCTCTTTCTCCTCTCCCCCCTTTCTCTCCTACCTCCTCTCTCACTTTCTCTCTCTTCTCTCCTTCCCCTTCTCTCCTTCCATCCCTCCACCCTAGGCCACAGTAGTCTCTTCACCAGAGCTTGGTTTTAATGAGGAGCGATCGTTTCTCTAATTACTTACCCAGGGCTTGTTCAGTCACCGTGCCGACCACTGATGGAATCACACCGGCCTTTTAGAATAACGTCTGTTCCTTCATCACCAGCGTTACGCTACATTTACCTTTTATCCCTGGGATCTAATCACCATGGTTATATGGTTATTCCACAGCATATACAAGTGCTGAACAGCCAACGTGTCTCCTCACAACACAGCACATTAAGTAACTGCTGTGTGTGTGTGTGGTGTGTGTGGTTGATGGCTATTACCACCACTGTGGATGAACTGTAAGGGTGAGGTAATGGTAGAAAAGGCCTCCGTGTTTTATCATGTCCGTGTCACATGAAAATATGACCCCCCCCCCCCCCCCTCCTCCCCCTCTCTCAATCCACTTCTCTCACTTCCTCCTCTTATCCCATTCTATCCCTCTCTCTCCCTCAGCATCCCAAAACCTTATAGTTTATTTATTTCTTGTATTATTTGACCGGAGCTCCACTATGTAGTATATTCAGATGTCGTTATGAGTCTAAGCATGAACTTTCAAAGTGGCCTTTCCCGTCCCAGACAGAGGCCTGACGCGTTATAACTGCAAACTACACACACACACACACACCACACACACACACACACACACACACACCACAGAACACACAACACACACACACACACCACACACACACACAACACCCACACACACACAACACACACAACACACACACACACACCACACACACGCGTTGTTTATTTTTAAACGCTCCTTAAACGGGTTGAAGTCTCCAGTTAGAGAAGGGAAAACATGGTTGGAAAAACAACGAGGCCTTTAAACTATACTAGGAAGCCTTGAGTTGTTGTATTTGGAAACTGCAGAGAAACGGCAGCAGAGGACCAGGCAGGCAGCGTCGTCACAGAAGAAGAGGACAACTTCTCCACAGATTTGAAAGAACACTCACCATTTTCTTTAAATGATTGTTTTATGTAGGATGCTACATTTTTGGCCAGATGCAAATTATAAGTAGGTAAAAAAACAAAAATATAATAAGACAAATCCCACTTCTATTAGGCTTTTATATATTTTATTATTGTGAAAGATGTGAAACCCCATTATAACTCGGCTCAGAAGAAATAGACTTAATCTTGTTGTTTGTAAGTCAAATTAAATTAAGATTCTTGTTGAAATGATTTTTTTATTTCCACTTTTATTTAACCAGGTAGGCAGTTAGAACAAGTTTCATTTTACAACTCGACCTGGCCAAGATAAAGCAAAGCAGTGCACAAAAACAACCAGAGTTTACACATCGGATAAACAGACGTACAGTCAATAATACAAATAGAAAAATCTATGTACAGTGTGAGCAAATTAAGTAAGATTAGGGAGGTAAGGTAATAAATAGGCCATAGTGGTGAAATATTTACAATTTAGGCAATTAAACACTGGGGTGATAGATGTGCAGAAGAATGAAAGTGCAAGTAGAGATTGGGTGGAAAGGAGCAAAAAATAAATAACAAAATGGGGATGAGGTAGTTGGTGGGCTATTTACAGATGGGCTAGTACAGGTGCAGTGAGGGGGAAGGAGAGAGAGGCGGGGGGAAGGAGAGAGAGGTCAAAGCGATAATTGATAGCAGTAAAACTCAATGAGACAAATGGTGGAAATGCACTCTCTATAGCTGAGGGCGGTGTGTGTGTGTGTGTTTGTGTGTATGCTTCCTGTGCAAACACTGTCCAGATGGGAGAAGGCTGAATACATGATCTGCTGTCATCAAGTCTCAGTCACTGGAGAGAGAAAAGAGGGAGAGAGAAAGAGAGAAAAGAGGGAGAGAAAGAGAGCGAGAGAGCGAGCGAGAGAGAGAGAGCACGAGAGAGAGAGCACGAGAGAGTGAGCACGAGAGAGTGAGCACGAGAGAGTGAGCACGAGAGAGTGAGCACGAGAGAGTGAGCACGAGAGAGTGAGCACGAGAG
>NW_019943704.1:0-15555 GCF_002910315.2 Salvelinus sp. IW2-2015 | reverse complement strand
ACGAGAGAGTGAGCACGAGAGAGTGAGCACGAGAGAGACAGGAGTGTAGCTAGGCATGGATGTGTGAGGGATGGAGAGATAGAAAGAGAGAGAACAGATGGAAGGACTTGAGGAAAAGAGATGAGGATAGAGATGGAGAGGCAGAAGGAGAACAGAAGGAGAACAGAAAAACCACATGATTTCATACATGGTGTCACATGTGGATTCAATTTCTCACATGAGATTTCACAAGTGATGCCCTGCAAACCGAGATGAGTCGTTGTGACACTCCGCGCTTTAAGCATAGTGTTTTCAACTTAAACACGGGACATATTTTGCCATACATTGTGTATGTTTATTTATACAGTCATTATTATTTAACATGTGCTCAACTGGGATTTGAACTCACAACCACTTGGTTCGTAGCATTTCGATCATCTGTCCGTGTCAATAACTGATTTCATGTGTGTGTGTATTACTACACTTTGGACTTCAAAGTTAATCTGTTTTGTTAAAAATACAGTGAAGAAAAACTATTACGGAGCGAGCCATGGAGGTCACGGTTTTTCTCCTGCTGAAAGTGGTTTTAAAAATATATATATATTTCATTGACATACCTTTTGTTTTTTTATTTGCAATTTTGGGAGAGAAAAAAATGGATCAGTTGTAATTTTTCCACCTGACTTTACATGGCCTCATATCATGACAGGGACAGCTGGTTGCTTTACATGGCCTCATATCATGACAGGGACAGCTGGTTGACTTTACATGGCCTCATATCATGACAGGGACAGCTGGTTGCTTTACATGGCCTCATATCATGACAGGGACAGCTGGTTGCTTTACCATGGCTCATTCATGACAGGGACACGCTGGTTGCTCGTTACATGGCCTCATATCATGACAGGGACAGCTGGTTGCTTTACATGGCCTCATATCATGACAGGGACAGCTGGTTGCTTTACATGGCCTCATATCATTCTCAAATATTAAAATGGCATACAAAGAACAGCATACAAAAAAATGGATAGCATACGATCATAGATTAATTTTAGACTACACAAGCTTACAAACAATTACAATGGCAAAGTCACAATAATCACAAGAATGGCTTCAGATCAAAGTCTACGTTGAGACCGAAGGGAGCAAGGGTCTTTAAATTAAAGATCCAGGCAGCCTCTCGTTTTAAAAATAACTTCTTATGGCTGCAATCCCATTAACGGGATGATATGACAACAGCCAGTGAAAGTGCAGGGCGCCAAATTCAAACAACAGAAATCTCATAATTAAAATTCCTCAAACATGCATGTATCTGATATAATTTTAAAGGTAATCTTGTTGTTAATCCCACCAAAGTGTCCGATTTCAAATAGGCTTTTCAGCGAAAGCACCACAAACGATTATGTTGTCACCACCAACTCACAGAAAAATTCAGCCATTTTTCCAGCCAAAGAGAGGAGTCACAAAAAGCACAAATAGAGATAAAGTTAATCACTAACCTTTGATGATCTTCATCAGATAACACTCATAGGACTTCACGTTACACAATACATATATGTCTTGTTCGATTAAGTTCATATTTATATCCAAAAACCTCAGTTTACATTGGTGCCATGTTCAGAAATGCCTACAAAATATCCAGAGAAATTGCAGAGAGCCACGTCAAATAACAGAAATACTCATCATAAACTTTGATGAAAGATACATGTTTTACATAGAATTAAAGATACACTTGTTCTTAATGCAACCGCTGTGTCAGATTTCAAAAAGCTTTACGGCAAAAGCACAATATTCAATCTTCTGAAAACAGCGTTCAGCCACAAAAGCAAGCCATAGTTACCCGCCAAATTGTGCAGTCAACAAAACTCATAAAAAGCATTATAAATCTTCACTTACTTTTGCTGATCTTCGTCAGAATGCACTCCCAGGACTTACCTTTGTTTTGGTAAACAAATCCAACGTCAGGAAGCACGTTCACTAAAAGCTGACAAAATGTCCAAAAGTTCCGTAACAGTCAGTAGAAACATGTCAAACGATGTATTGAATCAATCTTCAGAATGAACATAAATCTTGAATAACGTTCCAGCCGGAGAATTACATTGACTTCAGATGAGCGATGGAACAGAGCTTCCTCTCATGTGAACGCGCATGGTCAGAGCATGGTCAGGTCATGGCAGACCTGACAAATTCCCCTCTCATTTGGCCCTCCTTCACAGTAGAGGCATCAGCCAAGGTTCTACTGTCACGCCCTGGCCTTAGTTATCTTTATTTTCTGTAATATTTTGGTTAGGTCAGGGTGTGACAGGGGGGATGTTTGTGTTTTTGTCTTGTCTTGGGTGGTTGTAGTGTCTAGGGGGTTTTGTTAGAGTGTATGGGTTTGTGTTGAGTGTAGGTGTCTAGGTATGTCTATGGTTGCCTGAATGGTTCTCAATCAGAGACAGCTGTCAT
Source organism: Salvelinus sp. IW2-2015 (assembly GCF_002910315.2). NCBI lineage: Eukaryota > Metazoa > Chordata > Actinopteri > Salmoniformes > Salmonidae > Salvelinus > Salvelinus sp. IW2-2015. Next base: position 13,128 of record NW_019943704.1, on the reverse strand, counting down.
TCATTGTCTCTGATTGGGAGCCATATTTAAGGCAGCCATAGGCATTGGACAGTTGTGGGTAATTGTCTATGTTTAACCTTTGTAGCTTGTGTATGCACTAACGTTTGTAGCTTCACGGTCGTTTGTTGTTTTGTAAAAGTGTTCGTTTTCGTGTTTCGTCTTCTGAAAATAAAAGAAGATGTATTTCTCTCACGCTGCGCCTTGGTCCTCTCTTCCACATAAAGACGATCGTGACATCTACAGACTGTTGACATCTAGTGGAAGCCGTAGGAAGTACAAACTCATCCATATCTCGCTGTGAATTCAATAGGATCTTGGTTGAAAATCGACCAGCCTCAGAATTCCCACTTCCTGTTTGGATTTTGTCTCAGGTTTTTGCCTGCCATATGAGTTCTGTTATACTCACAGACATAATTCAAACAGTTTTAGAAACCTCAGATCCAATACTAATAATACTATGCATATATTAGCAACTATGACTGAGGAGCAGGCCGTTTACTCTGGGCACCTCTGTGCACCTTTCATTCAAGCTACTCAATACTGCCCCTGCAGCCATAAGAAGATAAAGTATCAAGGTCACCCCCTCTCCTAGGGAGGGTGACATGTTCGATGCCAATATAACGCAGAGACGAAATCGAGTGGTTTGCTTCCAAAAAGTAGGCCGCAACTGGGTAGGTCAAGTTTTTGCACCTCGTGGTGCTACGATGCTCTGAGATACGTACTTTTAATTCCCGCTTTGTTTTACCCACATAATGTTTTAACAGGGACAGCTGGTTACTTTACATGGCTAGGCATAATTTCATGAGAGGGACAGCTGCTGTCCAAAAACAAAAAAATGAATCCATGCTTTTGTTACTTCTAGGTTAAACTATTGCAATGCTCTACCTTCCGGCTACCCGGATAAAGCACTAAATAAACTTCAGTTAGTGCTAAACACGGCTGCTAGAATCCTGACTAGAACCAAAACATGTCATCATATTACTCCAGTGCTAGCCTCCCTACACTGGCTTCCTGTTAAGGCTAGGGCTAATTTCAAGATTTTACTGTTAACCTACAAAACATTACATGGGCTTGCTCCTACCCATCTTTCCGATTTGGTCGTGCCGTACATACCTGACGTACGCTACGGTCACAAGACGCAGGCCTCCTAATTGTCCCTAGAATTTCTAAGCAAACAGCTGGAGGCAGGGCTTTCTCCTATAGAGATCCATAAAGACTTATCTCTTCAGTAGGTCATATGATTGAGTGTAGTCTGGCCCAGTAGTGTGAAGGTGAATGGAAAGGCACTGGAGTGACGAACTGCCCTTGCTGTCTCTGCCTGGCTGGTTCCCCTCTCTCCACCGGGATTCTCTGCCTCTAACCCTATTACAGGGGCTGAGTCACTGGCTTACTGGTGCTCTTCCATGCCGCCCCTAGGAGGGGTGCGTCACTTGAGTCACTGACGTGATCTTCCTGTCTGTGTTGGCGCCCTCCCTCGGGTTCGTGCCATGGGGGAGATCTTTGTGGGCTATACTCGGCCTTGTCTCAGGGTAGTAAGTTGGTGGTTGATGGTATCCCTCTGGTGGTGTGGGGGCTGTGCTTTGGCAAAGTGGGTGGGGTTATATCCTGCCTGTTATGCCCTGTCCGGGGGTATCATCGGATGGGGTCACAGTGTCTCCCGACCCCTCCTGTCTCAGCATCCAGTATTTATGCTGCAGTAGTTTATGTGTCGGCTAGGGTCAGTCTGTTATATCTGGAGTATTTCTCCTGTCTTATCCGGTGTCCTGTGTGAATTTAAGTATGCTGTCTCTAATTCTCTCTCTCGGAGGACCTGAGCCCTAGGACCATGCCTCAGGACTACCTGGCCTGATGACTCCTTGCTGTCCCCAGTCCACCTGGTCATGCTGCTGCTCCAGTTTCAACTGTTCTGCCTGTGGCTATGGAACCCTGGCCTGTTCACTGGACGTGCTACCTGTCCCAGACCTGCTGTTTTCAACTCAATAGAGACAGCAGGAGCGATAGAGATACTCTGAATGATTGGCTGTGAAAAGCCAACTGACATTTACTCCTGAGGTGCTGACCTGTTGCACGCCTGCGACCCCACTGTGATTTGTATTATTTGACCTTGCTGGTCATCTATGAACATTTGAACATCTTGGCCATGTTCTGTTATAATCTCCACCGGCACAGCCAGAAGAGGACTGGCCACCCTCATAGCCTGGTTTCTTCCTAGGTTCTGGCCTTTCTAGGGAGTTTTTCCTAGTCTCCGTGCTTCTGCACCTGCATTGCTTGCGTTTGGGGTTTTAAGCTGGGTTTGTTAGGGTTGTAGACAGGGCTGACAATAGAGTATGATAGAGGGAAACCACTTACAACTGTGTTTAAAAATACACCTTAATTAACAAATGATCTGGTAATGAGCCTACTGTACTCACATGAAGAGGAGAGATTGGGGAGAGGGAGGGGGGAGACGGAATGGGGGGGGGGGGGAGATCGAGGTGAGATGGAGAGAGAGTTCCAAACCAAGACGGCGTAGCAGTCAGACGTTTTGTGTCCTTCGTCTTGTCGTATCCCATGTATATATATATATATACATATCTATATCTTCTAATATATTTTTCTTCACATATCTTTTTTATATTTTTTCTAAACCTCAACTTCAAAATACTCTCCCTGCACCACCCAGTTTGGATCTTTTTTTCTAAAGTGTTTTATTTTTAATTTTAATTTACCTCAGACCGGAATCCCCAACAGAAGCTAGCCAGCTCACTAGCTACTAGCGGTCATCGGCTAACCGTTAGCTCGGAAAACTCTCGCCATATACCGGAACTATTTGCTCTCCATATCCTGGATTCCTGCTGCTCTGAACAGCCAGCCCAACCACTCACTGGACCCTATTTATCACCTGGCTACGCATGCCTCTCCCTAATATCTCTCCATATCCTCGGATTCCTGCTGCTCTGAACAGCCAGCCCAACCACTCACTGGACCCCCTATTTATCACCTGGCTACGCATGCCTCTCCCTAATATCTCTCCATATCCTCGGATTCCTGCTGCTCTGAACAGTCAGCCCAACCACTCACTGGACCCTATTTATCACCTGGCTACGCATGCCTCTCCCTAATATTCTTCCATATCCTCGGATTCCTGCTGCTCTGAACAGCCAGCCCAACCACTCACTGGACCCCTATTTATCACCTGGCTACGCATGCCTCTCCCTAATATCAATATGCCTTGTCCATTACTGTCCTGGTTAGTGATTAATGTCTTAATTTCACTGTAGAGCCTCTGGTCTCATGTTGTTCCACCTCCCACATAAGCAGTCACCTGGTTTAAAACGTCTCTAAGAGACTATATCTCTCTCATCATTACTCAATGCCTAGTGTTTACCTCCAATGTATTCACCTCCTACCTTACCATTGTCCTGTACATTATGCCTTGAATCTATTCTTCCACGCCCAGAAACCTGTTCCTTTTACTCTCTGTTCCGAACGTACTAGACGACCAGTTCTTATATTTTTTAGCCGTACCCTTATCCTACTCCTCCTCTGTTCCTCTGGTGATGTAGAGGTGAATCCAGGCCCTGCAGTGCCTAGCTCCAATCCCATTCCCCAGGTGCTCTCATTTGTTGACTTCTGTAACCATAAAGCCTTGGTTTCATGCATGTTAATATCAGAAGCCTACTCCCTAAGTTTGTTTTACTCACTGCTTTAGCATACTCTGCCCCCGGATGTTCTAGCGTGTCTGAATCCTGGCTTAGGAAGACCACCAAAAACCCTGAAATGTCCATCCCTAACTATAACATTTTCCGACAAGATAGAATTGCAAAGGGGGCGGTGTTGCAATCTACTGCAGAGATGTAAGAGAGACTCTGCAGGCTATCTAGGTCTGTACCTAAACATTAAGCTTCTACTTTTAAAAATGCACCTTTCCAGAAACAAGTCTCTCACCGTTGCCACTTGCTATAGACCTCCTTTGCCCTCACCAGTGCCCTGGACACCATATGTGAATTGATTGCCCCCCCATCTATCTTCAGGCTCATGCTGCTAGGTGACCTAAACTGGGACATGCTTAACACCCCAGCCATCCTACAATCTAAGCTTGATGCCTCAATCTCACAAATTATCAATGAACCCACCAGGTACAACCCCAAATCCGTAAACACGAGCACCTCATAGATATCATCCTAAACCAACTTGCCTTCAAATCCACCTTTGCTGCTGTCAACAAGATCTCAGCGATTACTGCTCATTACCTGCATCCGTAATGGGTCGTGGGTCAAACGACCACACCTCATCACTGTCAAACGCTCCCTAAAACACACTTCAGCGAGCAGGACTTTCTAATCGACCTGGCCCGGGTATCCTGGAAGGATATTGACCTCATCCCCGTCAGTAGAGGATGCCTGGTTATTCTTATTTAAAGAGCCTTCCTCACCATCTTAAATATGCAAAAAAAAATGAACAAGGAACATACAGTATATAGCCGCTTGGTTCTCTCCAGACCTGACTGCCCTTGACCAGCACAAAAACACCCTGTGGAGTATTGCATTAGCATCGAACGCCCCGTGATATGCAACTTTTCAGGGAAGTTAGAAACTAATATACACAGGCAAGTAGGAAAAGCCTAAGGCTAGCTTTTCCAAGCAGAAATGTTGCATCCTGTAGCCACAAAAACTCAAAAAAGTTTCTGGGACACGGTAAAATCCATGGAGAATAAGAGCACTCCTCCAGCTGCCCACTGCTCTGAGGCTAGGAAACCTGTCACACCGATAAATCCACTTATATTGAGAATTTCAATGAGCATTTTTTCCTAGACGGCTGGCTACCTCTAACCAGTCAACAGCCCTGCACCCCCCACAACAACTCGCCAAGGCTCCCCATTTTCCTTCACCAAAATCCAGATAGCTGATGTTCTGAAAGAGCTGCAAATCTGGATCCCTACAAATCAGCCGGGCTAGACAAACTGGACCCTCTCTTTCGAAAATGGTCTGCCGAAATTGTTGCAACCCCTATTACTAGCCTGTTCAACCTCTCTTTCGTATCGTCTGAGATTCCCAAAGATTGGAAAGCTGCCGCGGTCATCCCCTCTTCAAAGGGGGGAGACACTCTAGACCAAACTGCTACAGACCTATATCTATCCTACCCTGCTTTCTAAGGTCTTCGAAAGCCAAGTTACACACAAGATTACCGACCATTTCGAAACCCACGTACCTTTCCACTATGCAATCTGGTTTCAGAGCTGGTCATGGGTGCACCTCAGCCACGCTCAAGGTCCTAAACGATATCATAACCGCCATCGATAAGAAACAATACTGTGCAAGCCGTATTCATCGGCCTGGCCAAGGCTTTCGACTCTGTCAATCACACCACATTCTTATCAGCAGACTCAACAGCCTTGGTTTCTCAAATGATTGCCTCGCATGGTTCACCAACTACTTCTCTGATAGAGTTCAGTGGTGTCAAATCGAGGGCTGTTCTCCGGACCTCTAGCAATCTCTTTGGGGGTGCCACAGGGTTCAATTCTCAGGCCGACTCTCTTCTCTGTATACATCAATGACGTCGTCTTTGCTGCTGGTGAGTCTCTAATGCACTTCTACGCAGACGACACCATTCTGTATACCTCTGGCCCTTCTTTGGACACTGGTTAACTAACCTCGAGACGAGTTTCAATGCCATTACTCCCTTCAGTGGCCTCCAACTGCTCTTAAATGCAGTAAAACTAAATGCATGCTCTTCACACACGACCGATCGCTGACCGCACCTGCCCGCGCCCAGAATCCAGACATACTAGCACAGCGTCTCACTACGCAACCTGATATGCTGCGCACACCACAGAATGGAGGACTATGTGTCTGGTTAGACTGCAAACTCTCCTTCCAGACTCACATAAAACATCTCCAATCCAAACTCTAAATCTAGAATCGGCTTCCTATTTCGCAAAACAAAGCCTCCTTCACTCATGCTGCCAAACATACCCTCGTAAAACTGACTATCCTACTGATCCTCGACTTCAGCGATGTCATTTACAAAATAGCCTCCAACACTCGAATCAACAAATTGGATGCAGTCTATCACAGTGCCCTCCGTTTTGTCACCAAAGCCCCATATACTACTCGTATGCTCTCGTTGGCTGGGAGAGAGAGAGAGAGACAGAGAGAGAGAGAGAGAGAGAGAGAGACAGACAGAGGTACATAATATGACATTGGAGTGTAATGTTTACTGTTACATGATTTTCTTATCTATTTCACTTGCTTTGGTTTCCAACGTCAATAAAGCACTTGAATTGAAATTGAATTGATAGAAAAAAGAGAGAGAGAGAGAGAGCCATTAAAAAACGAAAATCTAATTGAAATACCTATTAAAATTTGGATAAAACTAATTGAATGTGCCATTGAACCAATTGCACTTCATGGCAGCGAGGTGTGGGGTTCACCTGCAAGATTTCACCCAATGGGAACCCTGCATGCAGAGTTCTATAAGATTCTCCTACATGTCCAGAATAAAAACTACAAACAATGCATGCAGGGCAAAATCAAATCAAATCAAATTTTATTGGTCACATACACACGGTTAGCAGATGTGTAGCGAAATGCTTGTAGAACGCAAAACGAGGCGGCCATCTCTGTCGGCGCCGGATGTTATAATGTCATTAGAGGCCAATATCCACTAATAATAAAAGCAAAAAAAGGATCAATTAAGTTTTGGAAACCTAAATCTAAAATACAGTGACCCCCTCTCATATCATTACCAAGGCCAGCAATGCCAAGAGCTGAGCAAAGAAAAGAGTCCCCTCATCCAGCTGGTCCTGAGTTCACAAACCTGTTCTACTAACACACTGAAGCCTCAGTTCCCTCATCCAGCTGGTCCTGGGGCTGAAGTTCAACTCACCTGTTTTACTAACACCTGAAGCCTCAGTTCCCTCATCCAGCTGGTCTGGGATGAGTTCACTACCTGTTCTTAACACACTGAAGCCTCAGACCCTCATCCAGCTGGTCCTGGGGCATGAGTCACTAACCTGTTCTACTAACAACACTGAAGCTCAGTTCCCTCATCCAGCTGGTCCTGGGATGAGTTCACTAAACCTGTTCTACTAACACACTGAAGCCTCAGTTCCCTCATCCAGCTGGTCCTGGGGATGAGTTCACTAACCTGTTCTATCTAACACACTGAAGCCTCAGGATCCTCATCCAGCTGGTCCTGGGGTGAGTTCACTAACCTGTTCTACTAAACACTGAAGCCTCAGTTCCCTCATCCAGCTGGTCTGGGGCTGAGTTCACTAACCTGTTCTACTAAACACTGAAGCCTCAGTCCCCTCATCCAGATGGTCCTGGGGCTGAGTTCACTAACCTGTTCTACTAACACACTGAAGCCTAGTCCCTCATCCAGATGGTCCTGGGGCTGAGTTACTAACCGTTTCTACCTAACACACTGAAGCCTCAGTCCCCTCATCCAGCCTGGTCCTGAGTTCACTAACCTGTTCTACTAACACACTGAGCCTCAGTCCTCATCCAGATGGTCCTGGGCTGAGTTCACTAACCTGTTCTACTAACACACTGAAGCCTCAGTTCCCTCATCCAGCTGGTCCTGGGGATGAGTTCACTACCTGTTTTACTAACAACTGAAGCCTCAGGACCTCATCCAGCTGGTCCTGGGCTGAGTTCACTAACCTGTTCTACTAACACACTGAACCTCAGTCCCTCATCCAGCTGGTCTGAGTTCACTAACCTGTTCTACTAACACACTGAAGCCTAGGACCAGAACATCCAATCAATCAGAATAAAACAAATTACAAGTCAAAACAAAACTACATTACTTACTGGGAAACAGCAACAACGCAAAATGCAGTGCTATCTGGCCCTAAATCGACAGTAAACTGTGGCTAAATATTTGACCATGGTTACTGATCAAACCTTAGAAAAACCTTGACAAAGTAGAGGTTCATGAGCACAGCCTGCCATTGAGAAGGGTAGAACACAGGAAAACCTGGCTCCCTGTAGAGGAAAGGCTGTGCAACCACTGCACCACAGCAGAACCTGAGACGGAGCTGCATTTCTGACAAATTTCAAAAATTAAAACAATTAGAGAGTGTCATTTCCCCAAATTTCCAGGTTTCTCATCCTGTTGGGGGAGGACGCAGAGAGCTGTGGGTGGCAGCGCACTACATTGCTGCCTGCCATAAGATGAGGGACATTGTCTGACAGACCAATCAACCTGCACGTGTCTCTATGCTTATTGTTATTGTTGAATGTGTGGTTATTTTTGACCTTGATTATTGTTGTTACTGTTGTCCTGTTGACAATATTGATTATTATTATTCATTATGTTAATATTGTAAATCTCAATGTAGCTTTGCAATATGTACATTGTTACATCATGTCAATAAGCAAGGCAAATGGAGAACGCGAGAGAGAGAGAGGAGAGCGAGAGAGAGCGAGAGAGAGCGAGAGAGAGCGAGAGAGAGCGAGAGAGAGCGAGATTCAACTTTTTGGCTCTAACAAAGAACAAACAGCAAAAACATATACATGATAATACAAAATCTTAGAATAACTATTAAACTACTAGAACCCACTGGATTCTCAATTGCCTTGAATGAACTACAGGACAAAATATAAACCCTTCAACCCAAAAAGGCCTGTGTGTTGATGGTATCCTCATGAAATGATCAAGTAATACAGATCACAAATTCCAATTGGCTAAACTGGTTATTAACATCATCCTCAGCTCTGGCATCTTATTTGGAACCAAGGACTGATCACCCCAATCCACAAAGGTGGATTAAGTTTTACACTAATAACTACAGTGGGTACAATGGGACAAGTCAACAGCAACCTTGGGATTCCTTTGCATTATCATTAACAGCAGACTTGTACATTTCCTCAGTGAAAACAATGTACTGAGCAAATGGCAAATTGGGCTTTTTTACCAAATTACCGTACGACAGACCAACTATTCACCCTGCACACCTAACTTGTTATGGCTGCAGGGGCGTATTGAAAACTGGAAATATGTGCAAATTTTCAAACGGCCTCTTAATCATTTTTTGCTCTACAATATGCATATATTATTACTATTGGATAGAAAACAGTCTCTAGTTTCTAAAACCGTTTTAAATTATTTCTCTAAGTGGAACAGACCTATTTTTACAGCCCATTTCTATCCGGAAGTGAGATTTCCAAAATCGATGTCGCTCTTCAAGCCTTGTCTATAAAAGGGCATGTCACTTAGGACGTAGAAACACGTCTACGCCTTCCTCTGGGTGTCATGCGGAAGTGAGAGAAGAAATCACTTGATTATCTGCTCTGGATTTGAACACAACCTCTTGGGAGTGAGTGTGCGCAGTTTATTTTTCTTTCTGGGCGCGAAGTAGGACCTGGACTCGGCTCCTGGAAAACACTCTGTAAAGGTGAATATGATCTCTGGCTTCGATTTTTATTTGATACATGTCACAATATCATCCTAAAGTATGTTATTTCAATATAGTTTAATTATATTATTGAAATGTATTCTGGACTTTAGACGTGATGCGACGCAATATTTTTTCAAGATGGAGAGTTGAGTCGCACTGCAGTGTGCTTGCTAATTCAAGAGGGAAATTGTTCGTTCTGGATCGAAATAAAGACATTTCTGACAAAGGACCCTTGGAGAACATTCTGATGGAAGATCAACAAAGATAAGGACCCAATTTGGGATGCTTTTCATATATTGTCGAACTGTGCTATGCTACCGTTTGCCTTGAGTCAATGCTGTTGTGATGTTAGCTATTGTAGTAAGCTATATGACGATATATTGTGTTTTCGCTGTAAAACCTTGAAAAATCGGAAAATTTGGCTCTATTCACAAGATCTTTCTCTTTCATTAGCTATCCACCATATATTTCTTGAAATGTTTTTAATGATGTGTAATTAGTAGTTGACGTTGGTTGTCTGTATTTTCTCTGGCTACTCCCGTGCGATTTCTGACTGTAGCTATGATGGTAGCAGTAATGTAAAACTGATTTATAGCTAAAATATGCACATTTTTTGAACAAAACATAGATTTATTGTTGTAACATGTTATAGGATGTCATCTGAGGTAGTTTTTCTAGGTTATTTAGGTTGGTTCTAGTTATTTAGGTTGGGCTTGTGCATGCTACTTGCATCCTACTTGTGCTGTGAAAAATGTCTGTCCTCCTTTTTTCAAAAAATATATTTTGATTTCGCCCTGCACTTGAGCTGGATGTTGTCATAGGTGTACCGGCGTCGGGCTGCCCATAACAGGCTAACTGGACAACAAACAAAACAAAAGCAAAGTCCTGTCATGATTTGTTTGATTTTCAAAAAAACTTGACTCAATTTGCATTAAGATCTGCTATACAAATTGAGGAAGGTGTGTTGGTGGGAAACATACAACTTAAAAGATCATGTACATAAACAAACAGGTGTGAGTTAAAATTGGCAAAAAAACACATATTTCTTCCCAGAGGCCTGTGGGGTGAGACAGGGAACAGCTTAAGCCCCACCTCTTCAACATATATTATCAATGAATGGCGAGGGCACTAGAACACGTCTGCAAGCACCAGGCTCACCTCTACTAGAATCTGAAGTAAATGTCTACTGTTTGCTGATGATCTGGTGCTTCTGTCCCAACCAAGGAGGGCTACAGCAGCACTAGATCTTCAGCACAGAATTCTGCCAGACCTGGGCCCTGACACGTAAATCTCAGTAAGACAAAATAATGGTGTTTTCCCAAAAAAGGACCAATTCTCAGGACCACCAAATACAAATTCAATCTAGACACCGTTGCCTAGGACACACAAAAAATTATACAACTCGCCCTAAACATCAGCGTCACCAGGTAACTTCCACAGAGCTGTGAACAATCTGAGAGACAAGGCAAGAAGGGCTTCTACGCCATCAAAAGGAACATAAACTTCGACATACCAATTAGGATCTGGCTAAAAATACTTGAATCAGTTATAGAACCCATTGCCCTTTATGTTTGTGAGGTCTGGGGTCCGCTCACCAAATAGGATTCACAAATGGAACAAACACCAAATTGAATTGAAACTCCGCATGAGAGAATTCTCCAAAAACATCCTCGTTACAACGCAAACACCAAATAATGCATGCAGAACAGAAATAGGCCGATACCCGCTAATTATCAAAATCCAGAATAGAACGTTAATATTCTACAGCCAAAGGAAGCGATCCCAAACCTTCCATAACAAAGGCATCATTACAGAGAGATGAACCTGGAGAAGAGTCCCTAAGCAAGCTGGTCCTGGGGCTCTGTTCACAAACACAAACAGACCCCACAGAGCCTCAGGAAGCAACACAATTAGACCCAACCAAATATGAGAAAACAAAAGATAATTACTTGACAACATTGGAAAGATTTGACAAAAAAAACTGAGCAAACCAGAATGCTATTTGGCCCTAAAACAGAGAGTAAACAGTGGAGAATACCTGACCAGTGACTGACCCAAACTTAAGGAAAGCTTTGGACTATGTACAGACTCAGTGAGCATAGCCTTGCTATTTGAGAAAGGGCCGCCGTATGGCAAAACCTGGCTCTCCAAGAGAAGACAGGCTACTGCCCACAACCCTAGAGCACAATCGAGAGCATACCTGTCGGGCCTGTATCACGCCTGGTACGGCAACTTGCTCCACCCACAAACGTAAGGCTTCCCTGAGGATGTGAGGTCTGCACAACGCATCACCGGGGCAAACTACCTCCCTCCAGGACAACCTACCCACCCGATGTCACAGGAAGCTTAAAGAATCAGGACACAACCACCCGAGCCACTGCCTGTCATCCAGAAGGCGAGGTCAGTACAGGTGCATAACAAAGCATGGGACCGAGTGACTGAAAAACAACTTCTATTCAAGGCAGTCAGACTGTTAAACAGCCACCACTAAGCATTGAGTGGCTGCTGCCACAACTGCTCAATCCAGCACTGTTTAATAATGGAAAGACTGATGTATAAATGTATACTAAGCCACTTTAAACAATGCCACTTTATATAATGTTTAACATATCCTAGAACATTACTCTCTCATATGTATTATGTATATACTGTACTTCTATACCATCTACTGCATCTTGCCCTAATAATAGCACAAGCAATTCACTGACCTCATCATCTACTAACCATGTGTTTTGTGACAATACATTTTATTTTATTTGATGAGGTGGAAACTGAACCTGCACTTCCTAACCGCCTGCCAATCTATTTGAAAAATGATAATTTTTAACCTTTATTTTAACTAGGCAAAGCGAGTTAAAACCTCTCTGGGTAGGTGGGACGCAGATCGTCCCACCTGGCCAATAGCCAGGGGAAAATACGAGCGCCATATTCAAATAAAATTATATACAAAATCAAACTTTTCATTAAATCACACATGGTAGATACCAAACTTAAAGCTACATCATTGTGATCCAGCCAACATGTCGATTTCAAAAAGGCTTTTCGGCGAAAAGCAATAAGGTGCTATTATCTGATGAATAGCACAAGAGTAAACAAAGAGAGTAGCTTTTCAAACACTGCAGGCCGGACACAAGACGCAGAAATAAAAATATACTCATGCCTTACCTTTTGACGAAATTATTTTGTTGGGCACTCCAATATGTCCAGTAAAACATCAGCAAATGTCCTTTTGTTCGATTAAATTCGTCGATATATCCAAAATGTCAATTTATTACGGGAGACGAATTTCATCAAGAAACACAGCTTCCAATCTTGCGCAACGTACTTCAAAAATATATCAAAAGTTACATGTAAAACTTGACAAACATTTCAAAACTACTTTTGTAATAACAACGTTAGGTATTTTTAAAACGTTAATAAATCGATCAATTTGAAAGATGGGATGAATCTGTGTTCAATACAAAAGAAAACCAAACTGACGTAAACTTTTCTGGTAATGTACCTTCGTCTAAACAAATTTTACTTCTAGGACGCCTCATTTACGATGGCCGTAACTTTCTCATTACACAAAGGAATAACCTCAACCAATTTCCACAAGACTGGTGACATCAGTGGAAGCGGTAGGAACTCAAACAGTCCTTAGAAATCTGGTGTCTCAATGAAAGCTCATTGAAAAGACAGTGACTCAAAATTTAAATTCTGCAATACTACAAGATAAAAATCTATGCTATATAATGCTACAG
>NW_019943703.1:92960-110805 GCF_002910315.2 Salvelinus sp. IW2-2015 | reverse complement strand
CCGTGTTGTTGTTCAGGTGGATGTCTGCTGAGTGTTAGTCAGGTTGTAGTCGTGTTGTTGTAGGAGGATGTCTGAGTGTTAGTCAGGTTGTAGTCGTGTTGTTGTCAGGAGGATGTCTGAGTGTTAGTCAGGTTGTAGTAGTGTTGTTGTCAGGAGGATGTCTGAGTGTAAGTCAGGTTGTAGTAGTGTTTGTTGTCAGGTGGATGTCTGAGTGTTAGTCCAGGTTGTAGTAGTGTTGTTGTCAGGAGGATGTCTGAGTGTAAGTCAGGTTGTAGTAGTGTTGTTGTCAGGTGGATGTCTGAGTGTTAGTCAGGTTGTAGTCGTGTTGTTGTCAGGAGGATGTCTGAGTGTTTAGTCAGGTTGTAGTAGTGTGTTGTCAGGTGGATGTCTGAGTGTTAGTCAGGTTGTAGTAGTGTTGTTGTCAGGAGGATGTCTGAGTGTAAGTCAGGTTGTAGTAGTGTTGTTGTCAGGTGGATGTCTGAGTGTTAGTCAGGTTGTAGTAGTGTTGTTTGTCAGGAGGATGTCTGAGTGTAAGTCAGGGTTGTAGTCGTGTTGTTGTCAGGAGGATGTCTGAGTGTTAGTCAGGTTTGTAGTAGTGTTGTTGTCAGGTGGATGTCTGAGTGTTAGTCAGGTTGTTAGTAGTGTTGTTTGTCAGGAGGATGTCTGAGTGTAAGTCAGGTGTAGTAGTGTTGTTTGTCAGGTGGATGTCTGAGTGTTAGTCAGGTTGGTAGTAGTGTTGTTGTCAGGAGGATGTCTGAGTGTTAGACTACAACCTGACTAACACTCAGACATCCTCCTGACAACAACACTACTACAACCTGACTAACACTCAGACATCCTGCTGACAACAACACGACTACAACCTGACTAACACTAACACTCAGATTCCGGGTAGCTTCTGAGAATAACATTGACGTATACACTGACACAGTGCTGAGTTCATCAGGAAGTGTATAGGAGATGTTGTTCCCTCTGTGACTATTAATATCCACCTGAACCATAAACTGTGGATAGATGGCAGCATTCGCGCAAAACTGAAAGCYCTAACAACTGCATTTAACCATGGTGACAGAGAACATGGTTGAAAACAAACAGTCCGCAAGGCAATAAAACAGGCAAAATGTCAGTATAGAGATAAAGTGGAGTGGCAATTCAACGGCTCAGACACGAGACCTAAGAGGCAGAGACTCCAGACAGTCACGGATTACAAAGGGAAAACCAGCTACTTCACGGACACTGACGTCATGCTCCCAGGCAAGCTAAACTCCTTCACTTTGAGGATAACACAGTGCCACCGACGCGGGCCACTCCCGAAGACTGTGGGCTCTTGTTCTGCGTGGCCAATGTGAGTAAGACGTTTAAGCGTGTTAATCGTCGCATGGCTGACGGCATCCCTAGCCGCGTCCTCAGAGACAGACCAGCTGGTTGGAGTGTTTACGGGCATATTCAATCTCTCCCTATCCCAGTCTGCTGTTCCCACTTGCCTCAATATGTCCACCATTGTTCCTGTACCCAAGAAAGCAAAGGTAACTGAACTAAATGACTATCGCCCCGCCCCGTAGCACTCACTTCTGTTATCATGAAATGCTTTGAGAGGCACCCTAGACCCACTTGAATTTGCATACCACCCCAATAGATCCACAGATGATGCAATCGCACTGCACACTGCCCTAACCCATCTGGACAAGAGGAATACCTATGTAAGAATGCTGTTCATTGACTTCAGCTCACCTTCAACACCATAGTCCCCTTCAAGCTCATCATTAAGCTCGGGGCCCTGGGTCTGAACCCTGCCCTCTGCAACTGGGTCCTGGACTTCCTGATGGGCCGCCAACAGGTGGTGAAGGTAGGAAACAACATGTCCACTTTGCTATTCCTCAACACGGGGGCCCCTCAGGGGTACGTGCTCAGTCCACTCCTGTACTCCCTGTTCACTCATGACTGCATGGCCAGACACGACTCCAACACCATCATTACGTTTTCAGACAACACAACAGTAGTAGGTCTGATRACCAACAACAACGAGACAGCCTACAGGGAGGAGGTCAGAGACCTGGCCGTGTGGTACCAGGACAACAACCTCAACGTGATCAAGGAGATGATTGTGGACTACAGGAAAAGGTGTGTAACAGTGATAACACCAAGTAAAACTGAAATGATAACTTAAAACATAAAATATAAATATCCATTAACAAACTTCTTATAGCTTAGACTAATTTCCACTTCCTGAACACATACTACTTAAATAAAAAAACATAGCATTTTCTTAGTAAAACGCAAAAGTAAAAATGAAATAAATACAGTAGTCTTTCCACCATATAGTCAGACACATTCTATTCACAGGCTTGTACACAGCACAGAGGTTGTAGTAGCATTTTAGCATTCTCATCAACCGGGCTGTAGTGGAGCAGGTTGAGAGCTTCAAGTTTCTTTGTGTCCACATCAACAACAAACTATCAGGGTATAAACACACTGAGACAGTCGTGAAGAGGAAACGACAAAGCCTATTCCCCCTCAGGAGACTAAAAAGATTTGGCATGGGTCCTCAGATCCTCAAAAAGTTCTACAGCAGCACCATCGAGAGCATCCTGACTGGTTGCATCACTGCCTGGTARGGCAACTGCTCGGCCTCCGACRGCAAGGCACTACAGAGGGTAGTGCGAACGGCCCAGWACATCACTGYGGCCAAGCTTCCTGCCATCCAGGACCTCTWTACCAGGCYGTGTCAGAGGAAGGCCCTAAAAATTGTCAAAGACTCCAGCTACCCTAGTCATAGACTGTTCTCTCTACTAAACAAATTCTACCTGGACTATTTGCACGGCAAGTGGTACCGGAGCGCCATGTACTATTTTTCTACATTGCTGAATAATAGTGAAGATATCAAAACTATGAAATAACACATATGGAATCATGTGGTAACCAAAAAAGTGTTTAACAAATCAAAATATATTTTATATTTGAGATCCTTTGCCTTGATGACTGCTTTGCAAACTCTTGGCATTCTCTCAACCAGCTTCATGAGGTAGTCACCTTTTTAAAATGTTTGAGCCAATCAGTTGTGTTGTGACAAGGTAGGGGTGGTATACAGAAGATGGTAAAATACCAAGTCCATATTATGGCAAGAACAGCTCAAATAAGCAAAGAGAAACGACAGGCCATCATTACTTTAAAACATGAAGGTCAGTCAATCCGGAAAATGTCAAGAACTTTGAAAGTTTCTTAAAGTGCAGTCGCAAAAACCATCAAGCGCTATGATGAAACTGGCTCTCATGAGGACCACCGCAGGAAAGGAAGACCCATAGTTACCTCTGCTGCAGAGGATATGTTCATTAGAGTTAACTGCCTCAAAAATTGCAGCACAAATAAATGCTTCACAGATTTCAAGTAACAGACACATCTCAACATCAACTGTTCAGAGGCGACTGTGTGAATCAGGCCTTCATGGTTGAAATACTGCAAAGAAACCACTACTAAAGGACACCAATAAGAAGAAGAGACTTGCTTGGGCCAAGAAACACGAGCAATGAACATTAGACCGGTGGAAATCTGTCCTTTGATCTGATGGTTTTTGGTTCCCACCGCCTTGTCTTTGTGAGATGCAGAGTAGGTGAACGGATGATCTCCGCATGTGTGGTTCCCACTGTGATGCATGGAGGAGGAGGTGTGATGGTGCTTTGTTGGTGACACTGTCTGTGATTTCAAGGCACACTTAACCAGCATGGCTACCACATCATTCTGCAGCGATACGCCATCCCATCTGGTTTGCGATTAGTGGGACTATCATGTGTTCTTCAACAGGACAATGACTCAACACACCTCCAGGTTGTGTAAGGGCTATTTGATCAAGAAGGAGAGTGATGGAGTGCTCCATCAGATGACCTGGCCTCCACAATCACCTGACCTCAACCCAATTGAGATGGTTTGGGATGAGTTTGACCGCAGAGTGAAGGAAAAGCAGCCAACAAGTGGGGCTCAGTAATGTGTGGAACTCCTTCAAGATGGTTGCAAAATCATTCCAGGTGAAAGCTGGTTGAAGAAATGCCAAGAGTGGCTAGTTTGGAAGAACTTAAATATTTAATATATTTTGATTTGTTTAACACTTTTTTGGTTACTAACATGATTCCATATGTGTATTTCATAGTTGTGATGTCTTCACTATTATTCTACAATGTAGAAAATAGTAAAAAATTAAGAAAAAAACCCTTGAATGAGTAGGTGTGTCCAAACCTTTGACTGGTACTGTATATAATTTATAATGCGGATTCCGACAATGCTCATCCTAATATTTATATATTTCTTAATTCCTTTATTTTTCTTTTAGATTTGTGTGTTTTGTTTGTGAATTGTTAGATATTACTGCACTGTTGGAGCTAGAAACACAAACATTTAGCTTAAATCTGCTAAACATGTGTATGCGACAAATAACATTTGATTTGATTTGACCTGACTAAGAATAACACTCAGACTTTACAATATGAGGAAAACACCCCCCAACACACACACAGACTTACAGTGTGATGGCTGATAGCTCTGACATCCTGCAGGAATGTTGCACAGCCTGAGTGGGCTCACTGAAGCATTTCTGAGCACAAGCTGCTACAATAGAGACAGACAGACAGACAGACAGACAGACAGACAGACAGACAGACAGACAGACCAGACAGACAGAAGACAGACAGACAGACAGAAGACAGACAGACAGACAGACACAGACCCAAGACAGACAGACAGGACAGACAGACGACAGACAGACAGACAGACAGACCAGACAGACAGACAGACAGACAGACAGAACAGACAGACAGACAGACACCACAAGTAAAACACACACAGTCACACACACGTCTTAAACTACAGCACATCAGACAGTCTCATAAAAACCTCTCCTTATAAATGACTAGACCGCGGATAATATAAACAGACCACAATTATGGCGATGAGATAAAGATTCCAGCAGCCTTCATAGACATGTGGACATACAGGTAGGGCTAGGACCAGGTACTTACAGGTAGATATTGACATACAGATAGGGCTAGGACCAGGTACTTAACAGGTAGATACTGGACATACAGGTAGGGCTAGGACCAGGTACTTACAGGTAGATACTGGACATAGAGGTAGGGCTTAAGGACCAGTACTTACAGATAGATACTGGACATAGAGGTAGGGCTAAGACAGGTACTTACTGGTAGATACTGGACATAGAGGTAGGGCTAAGCCAGGTACTTACAGGTAGATACTGGACATAGAGGTAGGGCTAAGACCAGGTACTTACAGGTAGATACTGGACATAGAGGTAGGGCTAAGACCAGGTACTTACAGGTAGATACTGGACTTAGAGGTAGGGCTAAGACCAGGTACTTACAGATAGATACTGGACATAGAGGTAGGGCTAAGACAGGTACTTACAGGTAGATACTGGACATACAGGTAGGGCTAAGACCAGGTACTTACAGGTAGATACTGGACATAGAGGTAGGGCTAAGACCAGGTACTTACAGGTAGATACTGGACATAGAGGTAGGGCTAAGACCAGGTACTTACAGGTAGATACTGGACATGACAGGTAGGGCTAAGACAGGTACTACAGGTAGATACTGGACATAGAGGTAGGGCTAGGACCAGTACTTACAGGTAGATACTGGACATAGAGGTAGGGCTAAGACCAGGTACTTACAGGTAGATACTGGACATAGAGGTAGGGCTAAGACCAGGTACTTACAGGTAGATACTGGACTCATTCCCCCTGATGTCAGGCGACTGGAGCTTCTGGACCAGAATGACTATGATCCCAACAAACAGGACGAAGTTGATCTAGAGAAGCAATAGCAAGGAGAAGGATGATTATAGTTATTATATTACTGTTATCATCATTACTTTTCAAGTTTAAACACAAGAATACACACCAAAACTCAATCAAGAAAATGCAATACATCTAAGACCGGTCAGACCAAGTTGTAATAATGTGGGGAGGAAATATAAGAGATTCTCTATTTAATTTGATTGAACCTTTATTTAACTAGGCAAGTCAGTTAAGAACACGCAAAAGACCTCCTGCGGGGACGGGGCTGGGATTAAAAATATAAATATGGACAAAACACAATCACGACAAGAGAGACAACACTACACTACATACAGAGAGACCTAAGACAACATAGCATGGCAGCAACACATGACAACACAGCAATGACAACAACATGGTAATAGTGTGGTAATTGAGAAATGGCACGCTACTCCCTATATAGTGCACTACTTTTCAAATCAAATGTTATTTTGCACATGTGCCAAATACAACAGGTGCAGACCTTACACAATGCTTACAAGCCTTTAATCACACATGCAGTTTTACGAAAAACTAATTAAATGTACTAAATAAACTAAAGTAAAAAAATACAAATAAAATAACAATAACAACGCTATATACAGGGGGTACCGGTACAGAGTCAATGTGGAGGCTATATACGGGGTACCGGTACAGAGTCAATGTGGAGGCTATATACAGGGGGTACCGGTACAGAGTCCAATGTGGAGGCTATATACAGGGGTACCGGTACAGAGTCAATGTGGAGGTTATTACAGGGGGTTCTGTACTGAGTCAATGTGGAGGCTATATACAGGGGGTACGGTACAGAGTCAATGTGGAGGCTATATACAGGGGGCACCGGTACAGAGTCAATGTGAGGACTATATACAGGGGGTACCGGTACAGAGTCAATGTGGAGCTATATACAGGGGGTACCGGTACAGAGTCAATGTGGAGGCTATATACAGGGGGCACGGTACAGAGTCAATGTGGAGACTATATACAGGGGGTACCGGTACAGAGTCAATGTGGAGGCTATATACAGGGTGTACCGGTACAGAGTCAATGTGGAGGCTATATACAGGGGTAAAGGTACAGAGTCAATGTGGAGGCTATAAATACAGGGGGTACAGGTACAGAGTCAATGTGGAGGCTATATACAGGGTTTTACGGTACAGAGTCAATGTGGAGGCTATATACACGGGGTACCGGTACAGAGTCAATGTGGAGGCTATATACAGGGGGTACCGGTACCGAGTCAATGTGCGAGGGTACAGATTAGTCGAGGTAATTGAGGTAATATGTAGGTAGGAGTACATTGACTGTAAATAGTCCGGGTACCCATTTGATTAGCTGTTTGCGGCCCTGGTGGTTCCAGACTTGGTACATTGGTACCGCTTGCCGTGTGGTAGCAGAGAGAACAGTCTATGACTTGGGTGGCTGGAGTCTTTGACCATTTTTAGGGCCTGGATGGCAGGAAGCTTGGCCCTAGTGATGTACTGGGCCATACTCAAACCCTCTGTAGCGCCTTGCGGAGGAAGGCCAAACAGTTGACATACCAAGCGGTGATGCAACCAGTCAGGATGCTCTCGATGGTGCAGCTGTAGAACATTTTGAGGATCTGAGGACCCATGCCAAATCTTTTCAGCCTCCTGAGGGGGAAGAGGCGTTGTCGTGCCCTCTTCACAACTGTGTTGGTGTGTGGACAATGTTAATTTCTTAGTGATATTTGAATTTGTAAAAAAACAAAAACAATGTTACCTTTATTTAACTAGGCAAGTCAGTTAAGAACAAATTCTTATTTACAATGACGGCCTACACCGGCCAAACCCAGACAACGCTGGGCCAAATGGGCGCGGCCCTAATGGACTCCCAATCACGGCCGGTTGTGATACACCCTGGATCCGGCACTGAGGTGCAGTGCCATAGACCGCTGCGCCACTCGGGAGCCCCGAAGAACTTGAATCTCTCGATCCGATCCACCACAGCCTCGTCAATGTGGATGGGGGTGTGCTCGGCCCTCCGTTTCCTGTAGTCCACAATCAGCTCCATTGTCTTGCTGACGTTGAGGGAGAGGTTGTTGTCCTGGAACCACACTGCCATGTCTCTGACCTCCTCCCTATAGGCTCTCATCGTCGTTGGTTATCAGGTCTACCACCGTTATATAATAGCTCTCTAAGGTCTAAGAGGAAAAACGACATTTCACCTTGTGTATTCTACTATTACCACTTTCAAGAGGAAGTTGAAAGCCTGACTGAGTTCCTTAAACTCAGCGCCCTCCCTGCCGACCCTTTGACCCACAGTTTGAGAACCACTGATCTAGGGAATAGGGTTCCATTTAGCCGTGATAAAGTTCCACCCACCATGATGGAGACGACCGTCGGTCCCTTGATCACCCACCAGAGGGCAGTGGTGTTGTTGGTATCCCAGCAACTACAGGGTACAGGAAGAGAGACAGCACGGGGTGAGAGTGATATTGTCCCAAAAGGCAACCTATGCCCTTTATAGTGCGTATGACCAGGGCCAATAGGGGATAGGGCACTATATAGGGGATAGGGCACTATATAGGGGATAGGGCACTATATAGGGGATAGGGCACTATATAGGGAATAGGGCACTATATAGGGGATAGGGCACTATATAGGAAATAGGGCACCTATATAAGGGGATAGGGCACTATATAGGGAATAGGGCGCCGTTTGGGACACAGATATTATTATGCATATTATAAGAATCGAAACTATGACATCACATCAGCGATAATAAATAAATATATTAGGCTGTGGTTTGATATAGCATTCACCTGGTACAGGCTAAAGAATTACATTAAAAGGCCTTCACCTGGTACAGGCTAAAGGAATTACATTAAACGGCCTTCACCTGGTACAGGCTAAAGGAATTAACATTAAAAGGCCTTCACCTGGTACAGGCTAAAGGAATTACATTAAAAGGCCTTCACCTGGTACAGGCTAAGGAATTACATTAAAGGCCTTCACCTGGTACAGGCTAAAGGAATTACATTAAAAGGCCTTCACCTGGTACAGGCTAAAGGAATTACATTAAAAGGCCTTCACCTGGTACAGGCTAAAGGAATTACATTAAAAGACCTTCACCTGGTACAGGCTAAAGGAATTACATTAAAAGACCTTCACCTGGTACAGGCTAAAGGAATTACATTAAAGGCCTTCACCTGGTACAGGCTAAAGGAATTACATTAAAAGGCCTTCACCTGGTACAGGCTAAAGGAATTACATTAAAAGACCTTCACCTGGTACAGGCTAAAATAATTACATTAAAAGGCCTTCACCTGGTACAGGCTAAAGGAATTACATTAAAAGACCTTCACCTGGTACAGGCTAAAGGAATTACATTAAACGGCCTTCACCTGGTACAGGCTAAAGGAATTACATTAAAAGCCTTCACCTGGTACAGGCTAAAGGAATTACATTAAAAGGCTTGGGAGCAGCATATGTCATGTGCAGATGTTCTTTATTTAAAAGCACAAGGTCACAAGTTTGTTCTGGAGGTATAAACAGACAGTGAATGTGCAGTTTGTCTGCCTGTTGTAAATATTGAGTCATGTAAAGATGTAGCTGTGGTTTGGACGTACCTTGTGTCGTCAAAGTGAAGCCTCAGAGTAGCCCAGACAGTCACACAAATGGTGGAGTACCTAAACACACAGACAGAACAGATGAGGAATCTGATCTGAAACCTAAACACACAGACAGAACAGATGAGGAATCTGATCTGAAACCTAAACACACAGACAGAACAGATGAGGAATCTGATCTGAAACCTAAACACACCAGACAGAACAGATGAGGAATCTGATCTGAAACCTAAACAACACAGACAGAACAAGATGAGGAATCTGATCTGAAACCTAAACACACAGACAGAACAGATGAGGAATCTGATCTGAAACCTAAACACACAGCCAGAACAGATGAGGAATCTGATCTGAAACCTAAACACACAGACAGAACAGATGAGGAATCTGATCTGAAACCTAAACACACAGACAGAACAGATGAGGAATCTGATCTGAAACCTAAACACACAGACAGAAACGATGAGGAATCTGATCTGAAACCTGAAGACAGAGAGAACAGATGAGGAATCTGATCTGAAACCTGAAGACAGAGAGAACAGATGAGGAATCTGATCTGAAACCTGAAGACATTGAGATAGTAGATAAGGGACGTGACATTGGGTTCAACCAGTAGATAAGGGACGTGACATTGGGTTCAACCAGTAGATAGGGACGTGACATTGGGTTCAACCAGCAGATAAGGACGTGACATTGGGTTCAACCAGTATAAGGACGTGACATTGGTTCAACCAGAGATAAGGGACGTGACATTGGGTTCAACCAGTAGATAAGGGACGTGACATTGGGTTCAACCAGTAAGATAAGGGTGACATTGGGTTCAACCAGTAGATAAGGGACGTGACATTGGGTTCAACCAGTAAGATAAGGGACGTGACATTGGGTTCAACCAGTAAGATAAGGAACGTGACATTGGGTTCAACCAGCAGATAAGGGACGTGACATTGGGTTCAACCAGTAGATAAGGGACGTGACATTGGGTCAGCCAGCAGATAAGGGACGTGACATTGGGTTCAACCAGCAGATAAGGGACGTGACATGGGTTCAACCAGCAGATAAGGGACGTGACATTGGGTTCAACCAGTAGATAAGGGACGTGACATTGGGTTCAACCAGTAGATAAGGGTGTGACATTGGGTTCAACCAAGTAGATAAGGGACGTGACATTGGGTTCAACCAGCAGATAAGGGATTTGGAACATTGGGGCTCAACCAGTAGATAAGGGACGTGACATTGGGTTCAACCAGTAGATAAGGGACGTGACATTGGGCTCAACCAGCAGATAAGGGCAGTGACATTGTAAATATTACATTTTACATTTTAGTAATTTAGCAGACGCTGTTATCGAGAGCGACTTACAGGAGCAATTATGGTTAAGTACCTTGCTCAAGAGCACATCGACAGATTGATCAAACAGTCGGGTCGGGAGTTCAAACCAGCGACCTTTCGGTTGTTGGCCCAACACTCTTAAGCGCTAGGCTGCCTGCCACCCTGTAATAATGGACCAGGAACCAAAAGCTGTAACAGCCAATATTCTGAAAAATGTAGCTGTGGGCTAGCAGAGATCAAACCCAGTTGGTAGCCAAATTATTCTACTCACCCCATCCTACCACGGTGTACCAGTAGAAGTAACGTCTCTCTGGGAAGAAGGTTTGGACCAGCAGCGTGAAGAGGTACAGGCCTTCGATGAACAGCCAGAAGTAGTTGGACATCACACAGTAGTGGAATAATACCATCACTGCTTTACACTCCACCTAGTGGACACATACAGTATAACGCCATGCCTGCTTTACACTCCACCTAGTGGACACATACAGTATAACACCATCACTGCTTTACACTCCACCTAGTGGACACATACAGTATAACACCTTGACTGCTTTACACTCCACCTAGTGGACACATACAGTATAACACCTTGACTGCTTTACACTCCACCTAGTGGACACATACAGTATAACACCATCACTGCTGATCTGTCGTTCTACCTCTGAACAAGGCAGTTAACCCACTGTTCCTATGCCGTCATTGAAAATAAGATTTTGTTCTTTAAAACCTCTTGACGCTAGGGGTCAGATTTTTTTTGTTTTTTTAAATAACATTCCCAAGGTAAACGGACTATTTCTCAGGTCCAGATCGTAGAATATGCATATAATTTACAGATTAGGATATAAAACACTCCAAAGTTTCCAAAACTCAAAATATTGTCTGTGAGTATAACAAAACTGATTCTGCAGGCGAAAACCTGAGGAAATCTAACCCGGAAGTGATTTTTTTGTTTTGTTTAATCTGTGTTTCCCGGCCCGTCTTTCTTCCATTTAAAGGGGTATCAACCAGATTCCTTTTCCAATGGCTTCCTCAGGCTGTGACCAGGCTTTAGACATAGTTTCAGGCTTTTATTTTGAAAAATGAGCGCCCTCGAACACGGACACGAGAGCTCTTGTTTTCCGACACCATAACGCCGCAAACCCAACACCTAGGCGCTAACCCGCCACCTCCTCCTTTGTTACATAAGCCACGTGTCAATACTCTATAATCGAAACCAACCACACGCAACACTTAATCGTCTGGTCTAATGCGGCAGTCCACGTCACAGCTTGACCCGACTCGCATACCCCACATCCAGCGAAAGATTTCACTCAAAGTACACCCGCATTAACATCTTATCTTGCTTCATATCCATGCCCTTCTCCCGAGACCAATCGCCATTCCACCTCTCGCGCGCTAGCCATGTCAACACCCCCATGCTCAGCCACTTGATTGAATACACCTGACAAAAGCTGCTTGCTCTTTCGGCTGACCAAAGCATATATTTTCAAAATCTGACACGATAGGTGGATTTAACAACAAGCTAACTGTGTTTTCGAGCCTCATCACGTTTACTCACTTTCGATTAGCAATGATCATACTAGCCCTCGCAACTTCCGACGGTTGTTTCAATACGGAAAATCACTCACACGACTAAGAACGCCTCGCTGGTCCGCGCAGAAAGTTAACTGACATTGCACCTATAGTTCACATTAACATACAAAAAATACCAAAAACCCCCATTCACTTGGCCTCGAGCCAACCTATCGCACCCACCACTCGCCTGTCCTCCCTCATGCCTCGTACCATCACAGTGCACATGCTCTTGTGTGTAAAACTCACAGTGAATGTACTGTCCGCAGCTAGGCACCTACAGCTGGCTTCACCTTCTGATGCTGTGATAAAACTCACGGCTGTGTAGTAAAGTGGAGTAAGAACTTCACAGGCTAGATCGCACCTGCTCATGTGCTATATCTTCATTGTTGTGTCTGTCCGTGTGTCGTTCGTGTACACATCATTTGTGTCATCAGCATGTGTGTCTGTGTGTGTAATACTCACGGTGTGAATGTACTGTGTGGGTAAATCAACTGCAAGGCCCATGTGTGTTCATCGTTGATAGCTAACTCGACGCTCCTGCTGCTAATCAGTTAACATCACGGTCATAGTGGTAATCTAGTTGCTGACCTAAATCACAGGACAAGTGCTGCACAAA
This sequence comes from Salvelinus sp. IW2-2015, assembly GCF_002910315.2. NCBI lineage: Eukaryota > Metazoa > Chordata > Actinopteri > Salmoniformes > Salmonidae > Salvelinus > Salvelinus sp. IW2-2015. The sequence goes on along the minus strand of NW_019943703.1, from coordinate 97,872 downwards.
GGGTATCTCACCTGATGTGATACTAGTGTGGGTAGATCTTGAGTGTGTAAATATCATAGAGTGCTTGGTGTGTTAGTACAGTCGATGTGTAAACTCAACCAGCAAATGTGTGTCCCCGATATGTGTGTAACTCTACGGATTGATTCTGTTGATCTGTGTAGTGTACTCACGGTTGTTGTATGTGTGTTGACTCCACGTGTGTCTGTTAAGCAGTATGGGATTTTACATCCTTTCCTGCTCGATATTAAAGAGCAAAACCACCAATCCCTGATGAAGCAGAGACATAAACCTAACCAAGACATTAGAAGGGGAAAAAGCGCTAAACCAAGCTTTCATAAATGAATAATACGTTCACTGATAGCATGGAGTGACTTCCTGAGAGACAGGACGGAGAGGCCGAAAAATGAGGAAGACTTAGTGAAGCAGGAGGGTATAAAATGACCGCAGCTACGGGCTGGGTCAACCGGACAGGGTCCAACCGCACCCCCTCCTGAAAGTTGAGGAAAATGTAATACTAAAACATTAACCCTCAATAACTATGGAAGCATTAATCAACCAATCAGAATGGCGATAAACTCTTATCAAACTTGGCAGTCAACAGCCAGACAACACTAACAAACCAACCCCTACCCAAGTATCTGCGAAACGCCCTAGATCCAAATTCAAGCATGGACTACTTATCTATCAATGCCGTACACAGCAGAACAAACCTCAGAACAAACCACAACCAACCTTCTGCCAGAGATGACACACCGTCAAAGCTCATGCTGACTACTTTAAATGCCGACACGAGAGTAAACCTTAATACATCCACCCACCCAACACCTACCAACACGTTCTCTGCCCGCCGCAAAGACTAATCCAAACTCAGATGACTACTTTTAAATCCACGTCACAGAGAACATAAAACAACCCTTACCAAGTTACTGAAGAACTAATCAAAGTCAGCATGACTTAAATAACAGTCACAGAAGGAATCCTACAACACAACAACCCTACAACAAGTGGAAAGCTAAATTCAATATCAGCATGACTATTCCAAATACGATCACAGTAAACCTAAAACAACGCCTACCAATTCTGGAAGCTAATCAAACAGATGGACATTACCAATTACCAGTCACAGGAGAACCTAACACAAACCCCCTACAGTTTCAGAAAAGATAATCCAATCAGATGACTATTAAAATCAGCAAGTCACACAGAGAACCTCTAAACAACCCTACCAAGTTCTGGAAGATAATCAAATCAGATGACTATTTAAATGACAGTCACAGAGAACCTAATACAAAACCCTACCAAGTCTGGAAGATAATCAGATCAGATGACTATTTAATAGCAGTCAACAGAGAACCTAAACAACCCTACCAAGTCTGGAAGATAATCATATCAGTATGACTATTTAACTGCAGTCACGTGAGCTCGTAAGCTAACACGCCTTACCAAGTTCTGGAAACTGGCATTAATCAAATCAGGATGGACTATTTAAATACAGTCACAGAGAACCTAAACAACCCTACCAAGTTCTGGAAGTAATCAGAATCAGATGACTATTTAAAATCACAACGATCACACAGAACCTAAACCAACGGCGCTACCAATATGGAACTAATCCAAATCCAGATGCTAGTTAAGTGACAGTCAACAGAAACCTACAAAACAACACACTACCAATTCATAGAAGATAATCAGACAATACTTAGGAATACCAGTACAATAACCTACCTTGGATATCACAAGATGGACATACTCATCCGAAGACCAACAAACCGACTACACAAGTTCTGGAATGTAATCGAAAATCATGGACTATTAAATAACAGTCACAAGAAACACTGAAACAACCCTACCAAGTTATCTGGAAGCCATAATCAAGATCAAGAGGACTATTTTACAATCACCCAGTAACACGTAGAAACCAAACACCCTACCACAGTTTGAAGCTAAATATCAAATCAGATGGACGATATTAAATACGCTTCCCACGAAAGAACCAAACAACACGTACAGATTCTGGAAAGACTAATACAAATCAGATAGATATATTAAATAACAGTCAAAGAAACCTACAAACAACCCTACACAAGTTCTGGAGAGAAGAAATCAAGATCAGCATGCCAAACTATTACAAATACATCACAGAACCATAAAAAACCCTACCAGTTCTAGGAAAGCTAATCCAAATCAGATGACTATCTTAAATCCACGTATCCAGAAACCTACAAACAACCCCTACCAAGATCTGAAGCTAATCAAATCAGTGATACTATCTTAAAGTACAGTCACAGAGAACCTAAACAACGCCTACCAAGTTCTGCGAATCAATAATCCACCATTAAATAACAGTCACAGACCTCAACCCTCAATTTAAGTAATCACATTAACAGAGCTATTAAACACTACAGAGAACAAACAATCCCTACCAAAGTATCTGGAGCAAATCAAATCAGCATGACTATTAATAATGCAGTCACAGAGGAACCTAACAACAACCCCTACCAAGTTCTGGAAAGCTATAATCAATCAGAATATTACTGACTTTTAAATATCCAAATCACCAGAGACCAAACAACAACCTACACAAGTTCTGGAAGATAATATCACAAATCAGAACGACATATACTGACAATACAGTACAGAAGAAACCTACAAACACTAACGTCAACATACCCAAAGTTACCTGGAAGCTAATCACAGATCAGAATACGAAATATATTCCCAACCCCAATTCACAGTACAGCAGACGGAAAACCATAAAAACCAACCCTTTACAAGCCGTGACAGACTACAGTAGATACAAGAGGACACTTTAGTAATGACAGTCAAACAGAGAACCTAAAAACAAACAAACACTACCAAAGTTCATGACGCCAAGCTAATCCACATCAAGTATGACTTATTCTCAATAGCAGTCACAGAGAACCTAAAACACACCAACCTACAAAGTCATCTGGAAAGCCATCATCATACGATACAAATGAATATAAAATATAAAAAGCGCCAGTACACAAGAGAACCTAAAACAACACACCTCTAACCACAAGTGATTCAATAGGAAAATAAAAAATCAAAAAATCAGATGACTATGTAATTACAGTCACAGAGATACCAAATAAACAGTACCCAATAACCAAGTCATCCGAAAAGAAGCTATCAATCAGATGGGACTACTTTAAATACAGTCCAGAGATCTATAACACCAACACCTCACACCAAGTTCTGGGATAGATAAATCCAAAATCACTAATAGGACTATTTAAACTGCAGTCAACAGGCAACCTTAAAACAAACCGACCTAACCAAGCTTTCTCGAAAGCTAATCAAGATCCACAATATTTCACACATCCCAGCCTCGACAGAAGAACCTCTAAAAGCAGAGCAGCCTGAGGTCCCAAAGTTATCTAGGAAGCCTAATATAATCCTCGAGATGCACCCTATATTAAGTCGCAGGTCACAGAGAAACTAAAACCACACACCATATCAAAGTTCTGGAAGAATGAACCTCAAATTTACAGAATGGACTATAATTAAATATATGACAGTCACAGAGAACACTAAAAAGAACCCTACCCAAGTACTGAGAAGCTAAGATCTGAAATCAGAATTGACATAATTTTAAATAACAGTCAAGAAGAACCTTAAAAAAACAAAACAACTACCAAAAGTATAGGAAGCTCTCTACAGTGATGTCCAGAGTGCACTCTCAATAACTTATCATGAACCTATCACCGACCCTAATAATGATGATTCTAATAGAGAATGAAAGAGATAAAGCCCCCATATTGAGGGCCCTATTTTATAAACAAGAAGAACTACTTTCCATCATCTGCAATGGCATTCAGTTGTTAATAATAAGGCCAGCCCAGCCTCCTCAACATGTCCCACAGCTTCCATGTCTCACAGTCAACGCATCAGTGACCTATAGCGGCTTCACTATGTGAAAACGCAAACTTTGTACCTTTGAGCCTGTTCGGTAATCAACTGAGGTCCCAATATCCAAGCTCAATCTGAAAAGAACAAATAGACACAACTAAGTCGCTGTCCAAAAAAACAACTAGGATCCCCTAGCACTCATTAAAAGAGATAACCGCTTGACGGTTACTTACCCTTACTGAATGTGTGGCTCAATAACTTCGTAACTGGAGTCTCTTAGACCTAAGCTCACCTCAAAATACCCAGGCATTTAGAAATCAGTTGTGATGATTCATCCCACTGCATAAACAGGCAGGATATTCCCAATTCAGAATGGGTAAATAACTATCGATCCTGTACCTCTCTAAAACTCTCTATTCCTGGACAAGATCTATGAACTCCCCAGTGAACTCCGCTATCCTGGGAAAGTCTATTAGAATCCTGATGACAATTCCCATATCCTGGAACAACCTCCTATAGGAAAAATCCCCTAGATGAACTCCATTCCTGGCACACAAGCATCTAAGCAATCTCTAGTGAACTCCCTTATCCATGGACAGAAAAGGTCTATGTAATTCCATAGTTGAACTCCCACTACTCCTGGCCAAAGTCTCAAATGGCACATCCCTAGGAACATCGAATACCTCCCGTATCCCTGGGCCCCCAAAAGTCTAATCACGACCATCCCCAGCTGAAATCCACAATATCTTGGCCAAAGTCTAAATGTGACATCCTGGTGAAACTTCACACATCATCTGAGACCAAAAAGGTCTATGAATCCCCCCAGTAACTGTAAACACCTATAACCTGCGACCAAGATCTATGAACCCAATCAAAGTGATACCTCCCTAAATACTGGATCCCAAAAAGTCTAATAGAACCCCTAATGAAAACTACCATATATCACTGGCCAAAGTCGTATGAACTCCCTGGAAATAGACTCCCTAATACACTCGGAACAACGATCCTATTTCATCATCTTTATTTGGGAATTCCCTTG
>NW_019943703.1:85173-92935 GCF_002910315.2 Salvelinus sp. IW2-2015 | reverse complement strand
GAGATTTTCAAAAACTAGTCAGGGTGTCCTCTGATTTAGTTCCTGCGCACGAGAGGGAGGTAGCTCACATTTTCTTTCTGTCTTTTATTGAATAGGTTACAGTCCGGTTGAAATATAAATGATTATGTTTGTTAAAAACAACCTGAGGATTGATTTTTTTATAAAAAAAAAACATTTCACGTTTCTACGACCATTACGGATACTTTTTTGGAATTTTCGTCGAACGGAACGAGGCTTTGCGTTTCTGAACATAACGCGCAACCCAAATGCGTTTTTTTTGTTATAAAAGTCATAGTTTTATCGAACAAAAAGAACATTTTTGTGTAACTGGGAGTCTCGTGAGTGCAAACATCCGAAGATTATCAAACGGTAAGCGATTAATTTTATTGCTTTTTGACTTTCGTGACCATTTGCTAATTTCGGGTAGCTGTTGTAGCATTTGATTGATACACTCACAAAAGCTTGGATTGCTTTTCGGCTGCAAAGCATATTTTTCAAAATCTGACACGATAGGTGGATTAACAACAAGCTAAGCTGTGTTTTTGTATATTTCACTTGTGATGGTGAACTCCCTATCCTGGCCAAAGTCTATGAATCCCTAGTGAACTCCCTATCCTGGCCAAAGTCTATGAATCCCTGGTGAACTCTCTATCCTGGCCAAAGTCTATCAATCCCTATTGAACTCCCTATCCTGGCCAAAGTCTATCAATCCCTAGTGAACTCACAGTTAAAAAACGTCTTCATTGAACAGAACATACTGAGCGGGGTTCAGTCTGGCTTTAGAACAGGGCACAGCAACGTAACTGCAGCTATGGCAGTGGTAAACAACATCATTAATGCACTGGATAAAAAGCAACATTGTGCTGCTCTGTTTGTGGATTTATCAAAGGCCTTTGATTCAGTTGACCATGAATTGTTGCTAGCTAGACTCAGAAACTTTGGTCTCAGTGAAGGGGCAGTAAATTGTTTAGGAACTATCTTTCTGACAGAACACAATGTGTAGATACTGACAATCACAAGTCTAGCTTTCTAGAGATGAATAGAGGTGTCCCCCAGGGTTCCATTTTAGCTCCTGTGTTGTTCTCAATGTTTATTCATGATTTGGGAAATGGGATGCAACCGGCAAAGTTACATCTATATGCAAATGATACAGTCATATATTCATGTGCTCCTTCTCTGGTTCAGGCTGTTGAAGAGCTCCAGACTGCTTTTCAGTCACTGCAGGCCTCCCTTTATGGTCTCAAACTGGTCTTGAATGTAAAATAAATAAATATGACCTTTACCAGAGCTAGAACTCTGCCAGTGAACGTTAGCATTGTCACATCTGGTGGCTTATCCATTGAAAAAGCGTCATCCTACAAATACCTAGGTATTTAGTTGGATGACAAGTTGTCCTTTAAAGTTCATGTGGATAATCTCGTGAGGAAGCTTACATTGAAATTGGGTTTTTATTTTCGTAATAAGTCTTGCTTCCTGCTTATGGCTAGAAAGAAGCTTGTTCAGGCCACTTTCCTCTCTGTAATTGATTATGGTGACTTGTGTATATGCATGCAGCCTCCTCTGTCTTACAGAGACTGGACTCTGTTTATCATGCAGCCTCCTCCGTCTTACAGAGACTGGACTCTGTTTATCATGCAGCCTCCTCTGCCTTACAGAAGCCTGGACTCTGTTTATCATGCAGCCTCCTTGTCTTACAGAGACTGGACTCTTTATCATGCAGCCTCCTCTGTCTTACAAAGACTGGACTCTGTTTATCATGCAGCCTCCTCTGCCTTACAGAGACTGGACTCTTTATCATGCAGCCTCCTCTGTCTTCAAAGACTGGACTCTGTTTATCATGCAGCCTCCTCTGTCTTACAGAGACTGGACTCTTTATCATGCAGCCTCCTCTGTCTTACAAAGACTGGACTCTTTATCATGCAGCCTCCTCTGTCTTACAAAGATGGACTCTTTCATGCAGCCTCCTCTGTCTTACAGAGACTGGACTCTGTTTATCATGCAGCCTCCTCTGTCTTACAGAGACTGGACTCTGTTTATCATGCAGCCTCCTCTGTCTTACAAAGACTGGACTCTTTATCATGCAGCCTCCTCTGTCTTACAGAGACTGGACTCTGTTTATCATGCAGCCTCCTCTGTCTTACAAAGACTGGACTCTTATCATGCAGCCTCCTCTGTCTTACAGAGACTGGACTCTGTTTATCATGCAGCCTCCTTGTCTTACAGAGCTGGACTCTGTTTATCATGCAGCCTCCTCTGTCTTACAGAGACTGGACTCTGTTTATCATGCAGCCTCCTCTGTCTTACAGAGACTGGACTCTGTTTATCATGCAGCCTCCTCTGTCTTACAGAGACTAGACTCTGTTTATCATGCAACCTTGGGCTTTATTACAAATGCTTAGTCACTCACCCACCCACCATTGCACATTGTATCAAATGGTAGGTTGGACGTCACTTTATATCCGCAGAAAGATACATATATATGTGTTCATCTACAAAGCCCTTTTGGGTAAACTCCCTCTTTACCTCTGTAGTTTGGTCTCCAAAAACCAAGCCATGACGTCAAAGGAATTGTCCGTAGAGAGACAGGATTGTCTCGAGGCACAGATCTGGGAAAATGTTTAATTTGTTATTGTAATCTGGTATTTATCGTTTTCCCACCTGACTTTACATGGCTAGGCCTGATATCACGAGGGACAGCTGGATACTTTACATGGCTAGGCCTGATATCATGAGGGACAGCTGGTTGACTTTACATGGCTAGGTCTGTATCATGAGGGACAGCTAGTTGACTTTACATGGCTAGGCCTGATATCATGAGGGACAACTGGATACTTTACATGGCTAGGCTGATATCATGAGAGGGACAGCTGGATACTTGACATGGCTAGGCCTGATATCATGAGGGACAGCTGGATACTTGACATGGCTAGGCCTGATATCATGAGAGGGACAGCTGGTTGACTTTACATGGCTAGGCCTGATATCACGAGGGACAGCTGGTTGACTTTACATAGCTAGCTGATATCATGAGGGACAGCTGTATTGACTGGCTAAGCCTGATATCACGGGACAGCTGGTTGACTTACAAAGGCTGGCCTGATATATGAGGGACAGCTGGTTGACTTTAATGAATGGCTAATATCATGAGAGACAGCTGGATACTTTAACATGGCTAGGCCTGATATCATGAGAGGGACAGCTGGTTTGACTTTCACATGGCTTGACCTGATATTATGAGAGGGACAGCTGATGGACTTTACATGGCTAGGCCTGATATCATGAGAGGGACAGCTGGTTGACTTTAACATGGCTAGGCCTGATATCATGAGAGGGACAGCTGGTTGACTTTAGACATAGGCTAGGCCCTGAATATCATGAGCAGGACAGCTGCTACTTTACATGGCAGGCCGCTGATATCATGACGGGCACAGCTGGTTGACTTTTACAGCAATGGCTAGGTCGATATCATGAGGGACAGCTTGGTGACTTTACATGGCTAGGCCTGATATCATGAGGCAGCTGATACTTTACATGGCTAGGCCTGATATCATGAGGGGACAGCTGGATTACTGACATGGCTAGCCCTGATTCATGAGGGAAGCTGGTACTTGACATGGCTAGGCCTGATATCATGAGAGGGACAGCTGGTTGACTTTACATGGCTAGGCCTGATATCAAGAGGGACAGCCTGGTTGACTTTACATAGCTAGCCCTGATATCATGAGGGACAGCTGGATACTTTGACATGGCTAGGCCTGCTATCAACGAGGGACCCAGCTGGTTGACTTTACATGGCTAGGCCTATATCATGAGGGACAGCTGGATACTTTACATGGCTAGGCCTGATATCATGAGAGGGACAGCTGGTTGACTTTAATGGCTTGCCTGATATCATGAGAGGGACAGCTGATGGACTTTCACATGGCTTAGGCCTGATATCATGAGAGGGACAGCTGGTTGACTTACATGGCTAGGCCTGATATCATGAGAGGGACAGCTGGTTGACTTTACATGGCTAGGCCTGATATCATGAGAGGGACAGCTGGATACTTTACATGGCTAGGCCTGATATCATGAGGGACGCTGGTTGCACTTTACATGGCTAGGTCTGATATCATGGGGACAGCTGGTTGACTTTACATGGCTAGGCCTGATATCATGAGGGACAGCTGGATACTTTACATGGCTAGGCCTGATATCATGAGAGGGACAGCTGGATACTTGACATGGCTAGGCCTGATATCATGAGGGACAGCTGGATACTTGACATGGCTAGGCCTGATCATCATGAGAGGGACAGCTGGTTGACTTTACATGGCTAGCGCCTGATATCAGAGGGGACAGCTGGTTGACTTTACATGGCTAGGCCTGATATCACGAGGGACAGCTGGTTGCCTTTCCATGGCTAGGCCTGATATCATGAGGGACAGCTGGTTGCTTTACATGGCGGCCTAACATGAGGCAGCTGGATACTTTACATGGCTAGGCCTGTTATCATGAGAGGACAGCTGGTTGACTTTAACATGGCTAGGCCTGATATCATGAGAGGGACAGCTGGTTGACTTTACATGGCTAGGCCTGGATATCATGAGAGGGACCAGCTGGTATACTTTGCATGGCTAGGCCTGATATCATGAGGGACCGCTGGTTGACTTACATGGCTAGGCCTGATATCATGAGAGGGACAGCTGGTTGACTTTACATGGCTAGCCTATATCATGAGAGGGACAGCTGGTTGACTTTACATGGCTAGGCCTGATATCATGAGAGGGACAGCTGGTTGACTTTACATGGCTAGGCCTACTATCAATGAGAGGGACAGCTGGTTGCTTTACATGGCTAGGCCTGATATCATGAGAGGGACAGCTGGTTGACTTTACATGGCTAGGCCTGAATTCATGAGAGGGCACGCTGGTTGACCTTACATGGCTAGCCCTGATATCATGAGAGGGACAGCTGGTGCTTTACAATGGCTAGGCCGTATCATGAGAGGACAGCTGGTTGCCTTTACATGACTAGGCCTGTAATCATGAGGGAAGTGGTTGACTTTACATGGCTAGGCCTGATATCATGAGAGGGACAGCTGGTTGACTTACCATGGCTAGGCCTGATATCTGAGGGCCAGCTGGAATACTTTACATGGCTAGGCGCTGATTTGATCATGAGAGGGACAGCTGGTTGACTATTACAATGGACCTAGGCTCTGATATCATGCAGGGAGAAAGCTGGTTGACGTTTAACATGGCTAGGCCTGATATCATGAGAGGGACAGCCTGGTTGACTTGACAGTGGCTAGGCTGATATCAATGAGAGGACAGCTGGTTGACTTTGACATGGGCTGGGGCTGATATCATGAGACGGGAGCAAGCTGTGTGACTGGTTACATGGCTAGGCCTGATAGTCATGAGGGGACCGCGGTTGACTTGCGGATGGCGTAGGCTGATATCATGAGAGGGCCAGCTTGTTGACTTGTACATGGACTAGGACCTGATATCATGAGGAGGGACAGGCTTGGTGTGACTTGTACGATGGGCTAGGCCTGTTGATCATGAGGGCACAGCTTGGTTGGACTTGTACAGTGGCTGAGGCCTGAATATCAATGAGGAGTGTTGACACTGGCGGCTGATTAAGACCTTGGTACGCTTACAGTGGCTAGTGCCTGATATTGCATGAGGGACGAGGCGGGACTGTGGCATGACTAGAGCGGATCTTGAAGCGAGAGTTTGACGGCAGGCCGTGATGAATCATGAGGGGGAACAGGCTGGTTGCTTGTTACATGCTGAGGGCCTGATTATCGATGAGGACGAGGCTGGTTTGAGCTTTACATGGCTAGGCGGCGATATAGTGCAGGGAGCGATGCGCCTTGGTTGACCTTACATGGCTAGCTTGGAAATGGCATGAGGGACAGCTGGTTGACTGGTGACGCATGGCTTAGCGCTGGATAGGCATGGAGGGGACGAGCTGGTTGAGCTTTAGCGAATGGCGTAGGCCTGATATTCAGTGAGGGACCAAGCGTGGGAGATTGATTGTATATTGGCGCGAGGAGTGGGGTGGCTTTAAGGTCTAGGCGAGTATCGAATTGGAGTGACCATCTGGTTTGACTGTTGACATGCTAGGGCCTGATATCAGTGAGAGGACAGCTGTTGACTTTGAAGCATGGCCTTAGGCTGGTGCGATGAGGCTAGTGACTAATGGTGGGCGTGAGATGAGGAAGCGAGCAGCGTGGTGTTGACTTAGGCAGTGGCTAGCGCGAGTATCGATGAGGCGACAGGCTGGTTGGCTTTACATGGCTAGGCCTGATGAGTCATGAGAGGGACGCTGGTTGACTTAACATGGCTAGGCCTGATATCTGAGAGGCAAAGCTGGGCAACTTGGTACATGGCCTAGGGCCTGAATAGTCGATGAGAGAGCAGCGGTATGACTTTTACCAGTGGCGTAGGCCTGAGTAATTGATGAGAGGGAACAGGCTGGGGGGAGCTTTATCAGGCTAGGCCTGATATGTCATGAGGGACGCTGGATTGACGTTGTACATGGCTAGGCCGATATAGGAGTGAGGCGATCAGCTGGGGTTGACTTTACGATGTGGGCCTGAATGTCAATGAGGAGGCCGCAGCTTGAACTTTGTACATGGCTAGGCCTGATATGCAGATGAGAGGCGAGCGCTGGCTACTGTTATGCATGCCTGGCTGATATGCATGAGGAGACGAGCTGGAGTGACACTTACATGGCTAGGCCTGGATAGGTCATGAGAGGGACGAGGCTGGGTTTGACTTAATGCGCTAGCCTGATATATCATGAGCGACAGCGGAGTTGACGATGTTACGATGGCGTAGGGCCTGTGGATCATAGAGAGGGCAGCTGGTGACTTCACATGCTAGGCCTGATATCATGAGGAGGGAACAGCTTGGTTGATTTACATGGCTAGGCTGAATCTCATAGATGGGACGAGCTGGTTGACTTGGTAGCATGCTAGGCCTGAAGTCAGTGAGAGGGACAGGCTGGTTATGCTTTCATGGGCTAGGGCCTGGATATCGGCATGAGAGGGACAAGGCTTGGTTGAATTGTACGATGGCTAGGGCCCTGGGAGTATCACGAGGAGGGACAGCTGGGGATTACTTTGACATGCTACAGCGATTATCATGAGAGGGACAGCTGGTTGACTTTAGCATGGCTAGCTGGATGATCAGTGAGAGGGACAGCTGGGGTTGAGCATTTACATGGGCTAGGCCTGATATCGATTGGAGAGGGGCAGCTGGTGTATCTTTAGCAAGGCTAGGCCTGAGGTAGATCATGAGGGACAGCTGGATAACTTTAGGAGCTGGCTAGGCGGATGATATGCATGAGGGGACCACGCTGATACTTTACATGCGCTAGGCCTGATATCATGAGCGGAGAGTGTACTAGATGCTGGGATGTAGGAGACGGTTACTACGGGATGGACTGAGGCCTGGATATGCATGAGAGGGAGCAGGTGCGGTGACTTGTACATGCTAGCTATCGATGAGAGACATGGATACTAGTGGCGCGGTGATAGCATGAGGGACGAGCTGGGTTTGACTTGTACATGGCGTAGGCCTGATAGTCATGCAGAGGGACCAACTGGTTGACGTATTCATGGCATAGGCCTGATATCATGGAGGGATCGAGCGGGGGTTGACGGGTTTACTTGGGCTTGCGGCTTGAGATCATGAAGGAACAGCGCTGGTTGACTTTTACAGGCTAGGCCTGATATCATAGAGGACAGGCTGGTTGACTTTACATG
>NW_019943703.1:73105-85148 GCF_002910315.2 Salvelinus sp. IW2-2015 | reverse complement strand
CAGTGAAGAAACAGACCGACCCAGCATAAGCATTAGAGTAATTAAATTGTAATCCACAGAATCTCTTTAGGTACTCCCACAGTTGTAAATCCTTATTTATGCTCCATGTAGCTATCCTGTTCACGCACTATAAGACGAAGGTTCAGTGACTTGAAGACACTAATTGATACATAAGAGACTCTCTAGATGAACATAATATTGTATACCCTTTAGAAATGTTCTCGTCTCCTCATTATTTTTTTATTCTGCGTGAAAGAGAGCCTCATCAATACTCAGAGGGAGTGATAGATAGATTTTAAGGCTGTTTCTTACCTCTTGTTCTTACCTGAGATTGATATGTTTAGAGATCTCCTCACTGATCCCTGGACAATAGTCTTAATGCAACCTTCATCTTTTGTTATTCACTGTTTATTTACATTACGATATGACATGCTTGGCTATTTATAACTTTACGTTAATTGGCTGCATGAACATTCCCCGAGTATAGATGAACTGGATGTATTACCTACTCAGCTCAAGTGGATAGATGCAGGGCGCAAAATACACTGGAAAGAAATAGCTCATATATTAAAATTCCTCAAACAAATACAATGGTAGGTTGAGCACCATTTTACAAAGAGTAATAGGCTGTGTTTGTGTAAAATCCCCCCCAAAGTGTCCGATTTAAATTAGGCCACTTTCTCATGCGAATTATGGTACCCCCGAGTGTGACGATCGATTTATGTTGTTTAAGGTTCGTAACACGAAAGTGTATACGCTTCCGGGTACTGTCAAAGATCCTCAGACCGTTCCACATATTGTGACACTTCGCATAGATTTTAAGATATAACTTCTGCCTGCCTCAGATTCATGCAAAAGTATTTTTGATAAATATTTGGAGACTACCTCTCAACCGTACGGTGAAAATAGAGAGAGAGTGAGTCACTAAAAGAAGCTGACCTTACAAATACCGATGGACTACTAAATGAATCAATCACTCATAGACGCTTTGCATGATTCATTCAATCAGAATGATACTCCATAGACTTCATGTTACACAAAATACAAATGTATGGTTTTGTTTTGATTAAGGGTTCCATAATTTATAGGATAAATTAAAGAGAAGTCTCGAGTTGGTAGTGCGTTACTAGTGGTGGCGCTGTATTAATCGATAATCGGTTTTTGTTGGGTCACTAGTCTTCCATAATAACATGTCTGGGAGATAGACGTTCCCTTATAGCCTCTTAACATCATATATATTATCGGTGCCCAACAATCTTCTGATGTGTCGAGGATTCAGCAAATATCTCGCGTACCACTTAATCACTCTATGAAAATGAAGAATAGTAGTGGAGGTCTATCACAGGTAGACAAACAACCGATATTAGTACACAATTGGATCATCATTATAGATTGAAGATGAGAATGAATGGTTCCTCAATCTCCTTTAATGTGCAGAACTATCTGCGCTGTGCGTAGCATATGTTTCATATGAAATGCAATATTCACGTTAGGATCGAGACCCCTAAGAGCGAGAACATATTCATGCTCATAATCTGGGACTGGCTTACCGGTGTGTCACTAACATCATTATCCTCCAAATTCAGCACCTGCTCATAACTGCTTTCGGAGTCAAAGGAGAGTCAGAGTATCGGACTTATCGAGGCTGCATAAAGATATTTTACCTGTTATAAACCTTTTGAATGGATTGTCTGAGCATGACTCGAGTCAGGACCTGCACGCGCAAGGATAACGCCAGATAGTCATCAAGCTGAATGGCTAAAGTATCGTACCAAGATATCAACAAAGAGTAAGATAGACATATGTATTTGTTTGAATAGACTGGATCGGAAAGTACTCATAAACTTAAATAAATAGTACCATCGTAAGGACCAGAAGTTACTTGTCTGCTCATTGGCGTGTTTTGATAACTAATAATACACTAACTTATTCAAGGATCCCCAAAAAGGTCACGAAGTCTTCGCGCTAGAAGTATACTAATAAAAATGACGTCGTGAGAGTAAGTCGTATACGGCCAGTTACTCAACACAAGTTATAGCAGTCTATTATCGCCTATGGTACACCATGTGCAATAGTACTATAACGATCGAGAATAACGGATGTATTAGCGAGAAATCATATCTTTTCAGCAAAGTGTTCTTAAACAGTAAATCTCCTTGAATAGCGTTTTTCACAACTGGAGAACTTTAGATTGAACTTCAAGATTGAGCGAATGGAACAGGAGCTCCCTCTTATGGTGAAACGGCATGGATCAAAGGAGAGAGAGTGGTCAGGTCCATGGCAGACCTGACTAAATTCCTCTACAATGTCGAGTCCCCTCGACGTCTTTCGTACGCTCAGATGTCCATATAACGAGAGTGACACCTCAGTTTAAGCGTACGAAGGTTCTCTAACAGACTGTCTGACACTCACTAGTGGAAGCTGTAAGAAGTGTCAAAAAACCTCATATAGCATAAATGTGTCAGCGCTTTTGACTTTCTTGCTGATCTTGTTGCGGCTCAGGAGTCTTGGTTGAGAGAGTAACCGCATCCTAGTCACTCCTCTTGTCTATCCAGAACACATTGTGCCAAAGAGTACTCACTTCAATCCAGCACTAGGATACTGTGGAGTGGTTGTGCTTAATGTAGCATAATCCTAATTACTGAACGACAGGCTCCTTAGTTGGGTCGCTCGCTACATACTATTTTGAGATTCTACGGATTTCATACTTATGAGAGGACGACAGTGACTCGGGCGCTATAGCATAATATACAAAGGGAGGACTAAGGTCTCCACTCATTGGTACTAAGCTCTATTCAAGGATACAGGGTTTATGTCTGACATCGTGATTGCAGAATTGCCTAGCTCAGTTGGATGTGGCGCTCAACTTATAGTGGCATTACGATGAATACCCATGCCAAGGATGACTTGAAGGGAGATCATAGTGCCCTGCTTATTAACGGATCACATAAGAGTGTGAGGTCACGAGGAAAGCATAGAATATGTACTCCATTTGTTAGCAGAAAAAGAATACCGAGTCCCTCCGAGAGGGAACTATATCGTTTGCTTTTTATTTCTCCCTCAGTCGACCAATTAGCTTACCTCTTGAGAGCTGGCGAGCCTACCAAGAGCGTAAGCACAGAACATTTTATTAAAAACTCAGAATGTAAAACTCTAGATGGTAGTATATCCTCACCTATATGTTCCACAAATGTATAGGTTCAACCTTCCTTACCTTAGCACCTCACGAGATTTAATCGCGTCTCGCACATGAACTCTTTTCACAGGTACTAGACCATTGTCAATTTCCTTCATTCTGCTAAATAGTAAGTTGCAGAGCGCACATGTAGAAAACAGTGCAGTAGGAAGATCTGCTTGAGAAGGGCCATTGAAGCATCTGCCTAGTATTTGTCAAAAGATGGTTCAGAGGAGGACAGCACGAGATGTCCTGACATTATTATTCGCTTAACGAGAGTTTGGTTCCAAAGGTAAGTGCAACATAGCGCTGTAGCTTCATCTTGAGGAACCTAGCATATATACTTCCATGACCTACTGTAGGCCACTGGGCCAAGTGCTGACGAGCGAGAGTAGGCTTATAAGGTGACTGCTTGTAAACAAGACGTGGAAGAGTATCATAAGTAATGTACCAATGTATGTGAGATTACGAGCGCAGTAAGGAAATGGCTAGGTTGCATTGAAATTATACTAGCTAGATCAGTCTTCTCAAAACGTGAGTTGGCAGGTGATATATGCTGAGTAGACTCAGACATTTTGTTGTCTCACACTCGTCACCCATCGTTTTACGGAGCAACGACACAACACAGTAAATTACACCACAACTAACACTAAGCTGACATTAGTAAAGGGACTGTAACACATAGTAACAGTGCAGTCTATGCAGTACTTGAGAGTGAAGATATTTCTTATTAAAGTCGCAGAAAATTCGGCCAGGGCGAGGCAGTTTAATCTGTAACAGTCCTGTCGCACTCATACATTATCTCACTCTCTCATATGTCTCCACCTAGCTCCACAGTGTGACTCCAGTACATCTCTCGAGACTCACGTCACTCGACTTCTCATCGTTCTTACTGGACATTAGAGTGCTTGTCGCACTATATAATGCAACTATCAGACGATAGTACATAGTATAACTCGAGAGAGCAAATATATTTGAATGGGCGATTATGTACTAACACTGGAGCAGAGCTAGACATGGGCGTAGTGCATTAGGTGCAGAGAGTCACTCAAGTGTGATAGAGATAAGCTCATGACTTATTCCAGAAACGTATTATGGCTCTACATTGTGTGAGAGCAGGTTGAGCTGAAACCCACTGAGAACAAATATACATCTAAACATAGCGAGCACAAGATGAGTCCATCAGATATTAACACTACTAATACTCACAAGATATATCCATAGTAACGATAACATATAGACATGAAGGTAACAGTATCGAAAATGTAGTCGAATGTAATGTGAAAGTACTAATATAAAAAACTAGATATAAATGGTAAAAATTAATACTAATAACTAACTTATATATGTTAACGAACTAAATTAACGGTCCACTATCACCGATTACAATCAGTATCTACAAACTGAATGCATGTCGACTTATATCCATTAACCATTTAGCTACGCGGACAAGCACCATCGCAATACTTGCTATAATTTGTATCGTGCCATGACTAAAATCACCATAGAACTTTTGAAGCTAGATAAGCGATCACACCGCATATGACATCACGAGTTGAACACTAAACTTTTAATTCATAAAAGAGACTAGTGTAGAATCCACAAATAAATTTGGTGAGCGCCGGAATGTATTAGTGGTAGCGACTAGATGTACACTCAATCAATAAGACAATGTTTAAGTTCACACAATCAACAGTGAGAGAGAAGCATCAGTATAAAAGTTTACTGCTTATAGCTATGCAGTATGTACACAAATCATTATATGCTACACTTATTCTGCCGGCGTGATGCGTAGTGACTCCCTTGTCCAATCGTCTGGTGAGAATTTACTTACATTCCTCCACTTTTGCAATGAGGAAGCCTTACACCAATACTTCGCTGCATTTTTAACAATGCGTAGGTCCTTCATACACGCGAGTATGGAAACAGGCGGGGTGCTTCCTTTCCTCCTCTCTCTCCTTGGCGGAGTGGATCATCTCTCCTACCGTCAGGGCGGCACTCACCTCACCTGATTATTCCACATCTCCTTTCCTTTCCTCTCTAAGCGCCCTTGCACAACATCCCACCATGACCGTTACTCAATAAGCATTACTCATATCTTACGACATCGTAGCACTGTCCTGGCGTGGAATATGAGCGGCAATCCATTTGTAATGCGAGCGTCCTAGCTCTGACACTTGCGTCGCATAAGACATATCATAGTACTAATTCCCACTAAACACGTCCACGCCAAAATACAAGTCAGTGTTGACAAATGAACCCATCTACAACAATGCCAGAATGATTCATAAATGGACCAAAACATGATTTCACGTGTGGTCGTCAGCGGTCGAGTCCTCTACATCGGTCCGTCTAGACGCTCTCTGTCTCACATCTACAAGTGTCCACGTCGTCCCGTAGACTATGTGTTACATTTTTACTCCGGCGAGTCAACCACTCCAGTCTTCCAGAAATTGAGGCATCCTTGACCATAAGTCTACCGGTAAATTACTCGTAGGCTGCAACGGGACGGACGTCACGCGGTCAAGCTGCTGAATCACACATGTTAAAAAAAAATCTCCCAATACCAAGCATGATCGTTCTACACGCAAACATAGTTAATAACTCTCAGCCGGGAACAACATCGCACTCGGTCTGACATAATTCTTACGCGTGGCCATAAAAGACTGAAACGGAATAAATTAAAGTGTCGGAAGAAATCATATATCCCGTTATAGTGCGAGACATAATACAGGCGTTTCCTGCCGCTACCGAAGAGCTAGCAGACTGTACGCGACAGATAGAGACTATGCGGCGCACGGAGACATTAATCTCTATACATCTCTTGCGCATAACAAGACAACGACAAAACCTACATTGTGCTACCCCTCCTCTCTCCTCCCTTGCCCCTGTCCCCCCTCCTCTATCCTACTGCTCTCTTCGTCCTCTCTCTCTCTCTCTCTCTCGTACTCCTCTCATACTTCTGCTCTCTTTTCTCCTCTCGTCGACTCCTTCAACCTCTCTTTATCGCCCTTCATTCTCCTCTCCTCATTGCACAGTGTCCTAAGTTGAGCGCCGCCTCCGTCGGCTTCTTTCGCATGCCCCTTCTGTCTCTGACACCCCATCTCTTCTCGCTATATCTCTGCTTTCGCTCGTGTGTTTTTCTTCCTCTCTTAACTCTCGATAGTCTCTACTCAGTGATAGTAGCATGAGCATCTACGTAGAGCTCTCTATGGTCTCTAGTATGCCCTAGGCGGGCACTCATGTTAAGATCTTCTGTTCTCCTTAGTGAGGAGCTCGAGCACTAATCAATCTCTTTGCTGCCTCGGTCGATGGATAATACTCTATAGTTCTCGTCTCTCTGTTCTCTCTGCTCTTCTGTCGCTTTGTGCTTGACTGGTGTTCTGCTACGAGCTCACTTCCTTGTCTCGTTCTCTGTAACACTTCGAGACTACCGTTCTCGTCTGATCTCTCGTGGTCCGTCATTTCCTCACACGACGCATTATAAGTGTTATGGTTAGCACAGGACTACAGATAGACAGCGAAACAGCATAGCTAAATCAGGTAGCTCGCCATCAGCAGAGTCTCTCCGACATATTGGGGCGACGGTCACCTTTAATTAGCAGACTTCACACAGAGCTCGATAGCTCAAGTAGACGGTGTCATTGTAATTTATAAATCAAACAAATGTTCTCTATGGAGATAGGGACACGATAATAACGAGTGACTTATGCTGGAGCCGTAGGAAGAATGTGATTTACTGCCATTGTGATAGATGCGTATTCCTCCGTACTCTCGCAGTGGGCTATGCATTGTGTTTTACGTATCGAGGCTACGCGCGTAGATCATCTCATTCAAGTCGATCAGTTGAGTCGCTTACTATTAGGATATACAGATATTGTTTCTAACAGAGTTCAGTTCAATAGGCGTATCTTATGAGAGTATTTGCGACACTATGCGAGCATAAACAGTAGGGATTCGCAGGTTAGTAGTAAGACTCAATATATAATAATCCATAGTGCTGCATAGAAAGAGATGTGACTAATCAATAGGACTGAGTAAACTGATCGCATTAAAATAATGAATACTAGATGAAAACAAATCTTATACGTTGAGAGTCATATGATTATCTGAGGAGGGCAGTACATATAGGTTTGGATATTATGCAGCATGATGTAGGCGTGAGTGTTCAGTCTGGCAAGAGTACAAGTATGCTAGTGCATGGACATCTATACTGTTTCAATACCTCACTTGTACAATACGCGTGAAATGCACGAGGTATATGTATGACTACGGTGATGTAATATGTACTAGAGTGGTGGTTGACTTGTTTGGCTTCAAGTGCGTATGCAGCGATAGCGGTGATGAGGCTGCATGATGTTGACATTGTGGCCGAATCAGAGCTCCATCAAATTCTTGCTGTCTGGTGAGATTTGTACAGACTTAGATTGAGATATAATGATCGACGCTAAGTATCATCATCAGCGCAGAGTCTATATCCCAAATGTGAATTTGTTTGGCTAAATTTCTCTCTGAGCTTCTTTGAGATTGTTTCAATGAATACATCGTTCCTCTCTCATCACAATGTCCACCGTGCGTTCCTGCAGTAACACATACAATATCGTGAGGCAACGCATATATACGGTGTATAGAATATGATCAAGAGGATGTTTTCTTTTTTTACTCTGTAATTGCTACGCTTATCTTTTTGCTACATTCCTGTCGGTATAATGCGTTTTATGATAAAAGATAGCTATGTATGCAGAAGCCACTTTCCTAAGTCTGTACACACTTGTGACTCTCACTCAGGGGGGATTTTGTGATGTATATAGAGGCATCATAACTACGGCTAAGAGCTCTAGTTGTCGCCATGCGCACCTTGCTTCACACAGGAGCGTTTGGACGGTCACTCGTAATTAGACACATTAGCCCTTAGCGAGTCGCGGCTCATTCCTCCGTCTTACTCTGAGGAGCCATCATAGGACTCTGTATTATATGCACAGCCCGACCGGTTCGCTCTCGTCTTTTAATCTAGAGCACTTGTGTACTTGTATGTCTATACTCAGAGCAGAGATAGCCAGGTCTATCTGTCTTAAGAGAGCTAGGACTCTTACTATCACCTCCAATGAGCAGGCTCAGAGACGGTGTGACTGGCTGTTTATCATGCAGCCTCCTCTGCTTACAGAGACTGGACTCTTTATCTGCAGCCTCCTCTGTCTTACAAAGACTGGACTCTGTTTATCATGCAGCCTCCTCTGTCTTACAGAGACTGGACTCTTTATCATCGCCCTCCTCTGTCTTACAAAGACTGGACTCTTTATCATGCAGCCTCCTCTGTCTTACAAAGACTGGCACTCTTATCATGCAGCCTCCTCTGTCTTACAGAGACTGGACTCTGTTTATATGCAGCCTCCTCTGTCTTACAGAGACTGGACTCTGTTTATCATGCAGCCTCCTCTGTCTTACAAAGACTGGACTCTTTATCATGCAGCCTCCTCTGTCTTACAGAGACTGGACTCTGTTTATCATGCAGCCTCCTCTGTCTTACAAAGACTGGACTCTTTATCATGCAGCCTCCTCTGTCTTACAGAAGCTGGACTCTGTTTATCATGCAGCCTCCTCTGTCTTACAGAGACTGGACTCTGTTTATCATGCAGCCTCCTCTGTCTTACGGAGACTGGACTCTGTTTATCATGCAGCCTCCTCTGTCTTACAGAGACTGGACTCTGTTTATCATGCAGCCTCCTCTGTCTTACAGAGACTAGACTCTGTTTATCATGCAACCTTGGGCTTTATTACAAATGCTTAGTCACTCACCCACCCACCATTGCACATTGTATCAAATGGTAGGTTGGACGTCACTTTATATCCGCAGAAAGATACATATATATGTGTTCATCTACAAAGCCCTTTTGGGTAAACTCCCTCTTTACCTCTGTAGTTTGGTCTCCAAAAACCAAGCCATGACGTCAAAGGAATTGTCCGTAGAGAGACAGGATTGTCTCGAGGCACAGATCTGGGAAAATGTTTAATTTGTTATTGTAATCTGGTATTTATCGTTTTCCCACCTGACTTTACATGGCTAGGCCTGATATCACGAGGGACAGCTGGATACTTTACATGGCTAGGCCTGATATCATGAGGGACAGCTGGTTGACTTTACATGGCTAGGTCTGATATCATGAGGGACAGCTAGTTGACTTTACATGGCTAGGCCTGATATCATGAGGGACAACTGGATACTTTACATGGCTAGGCCTGATATCATGAGAGGGACAGCTGGATACTTGACATGGCTAGGCCTGATATCATGAGGGACAGCTGGATACTTGACATGGCTTAGGCCTGATATCATGAGAGGGACAGCTGGTTGACTTTACATGGCTAGGCCTGATATCACGAGGGACAGCTGGTTGACTTTAACATAGCTAGGCCTGATATCATGAGGGACAGCTGGATACTTGACATGGCTAAGCCTGATATATCACGAGGGACAGCTGGTTGACTTTACATGGCTAGGCCTGATATCATGAGGGACAGCTGGTTGACTTTAACATGAATAGGCCTAATATCATGAAGACAAGCTGGATACTTTACATGGCTAGGCCTGATATCATGAGAGGGACAGCTGGTTGACTTTACATGGCTTGACCTGATATCATGAGAGGGACAGCTATGGACTTTACATGGCTAGGCCTGATATCATGAGAGGGACAGCTGGTTGACTTTACATGGCTAGGCCTGATATCATGAGAGGACGACAGTGCGTTG
This sequence comes from Salvelinus sp. IW2-2015, assembly GCF_002910315.2. Classification (NCBI taxonomy): domain Eukaryota; kingdom Metazoa; phylum Chordata; class Actinopteri; order Salmoniformes; family Salmonidae; genus Salvelinus; species Salvelinus sp. IW2-2015. The sequence continues at coordinate 75,223 of NW_019943703.1, read as the reverse complement.
ACTTTACATGGCTAGGCCGATATATGAGAGGGACAGCTGATACTTTACATGGCTAGGCCTGAATATCAACGGACAGCTGGTTGACTTTACATGGCTAGGTCTGATATCATGAGGGACAGCTGGTTGACTTTCATGGCTAGGCCTGATATCATGAGGACCAGCTGGATACTTTACATGTGGCTAGGCCTGATATCATGGAGAGGGACAGCTGGATACTTGACATGGCTAGGCCTGATATCCAATGAGGGACAGCTGGATACTTGACATGGCTAGGCCTGATATCATGAGAGGGACAGCTGGTTTGACTTTACATGGCTAGGCCTGATATCACGAGGGACAGCTGGTTGACTTTACATGCTAGGCCTGATATCATGAGGGACAGCTGGTACTTGACATGGCTAGGCCTGCTGATCACGAGGGACAGCTGGTTGACTTTACATGGCTAGGCCTAATATCATGAGGGACAGCTGGATACTTTACATGGCTAGGCCTGATATCATGAGAGGGACAGCTGGTGACTTTACTAATGGCTGACCTGATATCATGAGAGGGACAGCTGATGACTTTACATGGCTAGGCCTGATATCATGAGAGGGACAGCTGGTTGACTTTACATGGCTAGGCCTGATATATCATGAGAGGGACAGTTGGTTGACTTTACATGGCTAGGCCTGATATCATAGAGGGACAGCTGGATACTTTACATGGCTAGGCCTGATATCATGAGGGACAGCTGGTTGACTTTACATGGCTAGGTCTGATATCATGAGGGACAGCTGGTTGACTTTACATGGCTAGGCCTGATATCATGAGGGACAGCTGGATACTTTACATGGCTAGGCCTGATATCATGAGAGGGACAGCTGGATACTTGCATGGCTAGGCCTGATATCATGAGGGAAGCTGGATACTTGACATGGCTAGGCCTGATATCATGAGAGGGACAGCTGGTTGACTTTACAGGCTAGGCCTGATATCACGAGGGAACGCTGGTTGACTTTACATGGCTAGGCCTGATATCACGAGGGACAGCTGGTTGACTTTCCATGGCTAGGCCTGATATCATGAGGGACAGCTGGTTGACTTTACATGGCTAGGCCTAATATCATGAGGGACAGCTGGATACTTTACATGGCTAGGCCTGATATCATGAGAGGGACAGCTGGTTGACTTTAACATGGCTAGGCCTGATATCATGAGAGGGACAGCTGGTGTGTACTTTAACATGGCTAGGCTGATATCATGAGAGGGACAGCTGGTATACTTTACATGGCTAGGCCTGATATCATGAGGGACAGCTGGTTGACTTTACATGGCTAGCCTGATATCATGAGAGGGACAGCTGTTGACTTTACATGGCTAGGCCTAATATCATGAGAGGGACAGCTGGTTGACTTTACATGGCTAGGCCTGATATCATGAGAGGGACAGCTGGTTGACTTTACATGGCTAGCCTAATATCATGAGAGGGACAGCTGGTTGCCTTTACATGGCTAGGCCTGATATCAATGAGAGGGACAGCCTGGTTGACTTGACATGGCTAGGCCTGATATCATGAGAGGGACAGCTGGTTGACTTTACATGGCTAGGCCTGATATCATGGAGAGGGACAGCTGGTCGCTTTACATGGCTAGGCCTGATATCATGAGAGGGACAGCTGGTTGCCTTTACATGACTAGGCCGATATCATGAGGGACAGCTGGTTGACTTTTACATGGCTAGGACCTGATATCATGAGAGGGACAGCAACCAAGAGTGGTTGACTTTACATGGCTAGGCCTGATATCATGAGGGACCAGCTGGAGTCTTTTACATGGCAAGTCGCGCTAGCTGCTATCATGAGAGGGACAGCTGGTTGACTCTTTATAATAAGACACATGGCTAAGGCCTGTTATAGAAGGGCGCTGGTTAACTGGCTGCTCTTGCTAGGCCTGATATTCCCTATGCGAGGGAAAGCTGGTTTGAAGCGTCTTAAAACATGGCTAGGCCTGACATTCATGAGAGGGAAATGGGGAAAAACAGCTGGTTTGGGAAACAAAAACTTTTGTGAACTAGAAAAAATGGCTTATAACTTATTAGGCTCAGGCCGATATCAATGAGCAGGCGGTAGCTGGTTGA
>NW_019943703.1:65713-73080 GCF_002910315.2 Salvelinus sp. IW2-2015 | reverse complement strand
GAGTATCATGAGGGACGCTGGATACTTGACATGGCTAGGCCTGATATCATGAGAGGGACAGCTGGTTGACTTTTACATGGCTAGGCCTGATATCACGAGGGACAGCTGGTTGACTTTACATAGCTAGGCCTGATATCATGAGGGACACAGGGATACTTGACATGGCTAAGCCTGATATCACGAGGGACAGCTGGTTGACTTTACATGGCTAGGCCTGATATCATGAGGGACAGCTGGTTGACTTTACATGAAAGGCCTAATATCAAGAGACAGCTGGATACTTTACATGGCTAGGCCTGATATCATGAGAGGGACAGCTGGTTGACTTTACATGGCTTGACCTGATATCATGAGAGGGACAGCTGATGGACTTTACATGGCTAGGCCTGATATCATGGAGAGGGACAGCTGGTTGACTTTACATGGCTAGGCCTGATATCATGAGAGGGACAGCTGGTTGACTTTACATGGCTAGGCCTGATATCATAGAGGGACAGCTGGATACTTTACATGGCTAGGCCTGATATCATGAGGACAGCTGGTTGACTTTACATGGCTAGGTCTGATATCATGAGGGACAGCTGGTTGACTTTACATGGCTAGGCCTGATATCATGAGGGACACTGGATACTTTACATGGCTAGGCCTGATATCATGAGAGGGACAGCTGGATACTTGACATGGCTAGGCCTGATATCATGAGGGACAGCTGGATACTTGACATGGCTAGGCCTGATATCATGAGAGGGACAGCTGGTTGACTTTACATGGCTAGGCCTGATATCACGAGGGACAGCTGGTTGACTTTACATGCTAGGCCTGATATCATGAGGGACAGCTGGATACTTGACATGGCTAGGCCTGCTATCAACGAGGGACAGCTGGTTGACTTTACATGGCTAGGCCTAATACATGAGGGACAGCTGGAACTTTACATGGCTAGGCCTGATATCATGAGAGGGACAGCTGGTTGACTTTACATGGCTGACCTGATATCATGAGAGGGACAGCTGATGACTTACATGGCTACTGATATCATGAGAGGGACAGCTGGTTGACTTTACATGGCTAGGCCTGATATCATGAAGAGGGACAGCTGGTTGACTTTACATGGCTAGGCCTGATATCATAGAGGGACAGCTGGATACTTTACATGGCTAGCCTGATATCATGAGGGACAGCTGGTTGACTTTACATGGCTAGGTCTGATATCATGAGGGACAGCTGGTTGACTTTACATGGCTAGCCTGATATCATGAGGGACAGCTGGATACTTTACATGGCTAGGCCTGATATCATGAGAGGGACAGCTGGATACTTGACATGGCAGGCCTGATATCATGAGGGACAGCTGGATACTTGACATGGCTAGGCCTGAATCATGAGAGGGACAGCTGGTTGACTTTACATGGCTAGGCCTGATATCACGAGGGACAGCTGGTTGACTTTACATGGCTAGGCCTGATATCAGAGGGACAGCTGGTTGACTTTCCATGGCTAGGCCTGATATCATGAGGGACAGCTGGTTGACTTTACATGGCTAGGCCTATATCATGAGGGACAGCTGGATACTTTACATGGCTAGGCCTGATATCATGAGAGGGACAGCTGGTTGACTTTACATGGCTAGGCCTGATATCAGAGAGGGACAGCTGGATGACTTACATGGCTAGGCCTGATATCATGAGAGGGACAGCTGGTTACTTTACATGGCTAGGCCTGATATCATGAGGGACGCTGGTTGACTTTACATGGCTAGGCCTGATATCATGAGAGGGACAGCTGGTTGACTTTACATGGCTAGGCCTAATATCATGAGAGGGACAGCTGGTTGACTTTACATGGCTAGGCTCTGATATCATGAGAGGGACAGCTGGTTGACTTTACATGGCTAGGCCTAATATCATGAGAGGGACAGCTGGTTGCCTTTACATGGCTAGGCCTGATATCATGAGAGGGACAGCTGGTTGACTTTACATGGCTAGGCCTGATATCATGAGAGGGACAGCTGGTTGACTTTACATGGCTAGCCTGATATCATGAGAGGGACAGCTGGTCGACTTTACATGGCTAGGCCTGATATCATGAGAGGGACAGCTGGTTGCCTTTACATGACTAGGCTGATATCATGAGGGACAGCTGGTTGACTTTACATGGCTAGGCCTGATATCATGAGAGGGACAGCTGGTTGACTTTACATGGCTAGGCCTGATATCATGAGGGACAGCTGATACTTTACATGGCTAGGCCTGATATCATGAGAGGGACAGCTGGTTGACTTTACATGGCTAGGCCTGATATCATGAGGGAAAGCTGGTTGACTTTACATGGCTAGGCCTGATATCATGAGAGGGACAGCTGGTTGACTTGACATGGCTAGGCTGATATCATGAGAGGGACAGCTACTGTTGACTGACATGGCTAGGCCTGATATCATGAGAGGGACAGCTGGTTGACTTTACATGGCTAGGCCTGATATCATGAGAGGACAGCTGGTTGACTTGACATGGCTAGGCCTGATATCATGAGAGGGACAGCTGGTTGACTTTACATGACTAGACCTGATATCATGAGAGGGACAGCTGGTACTTTACATGGCTAGGCCTGATATCATGAGGGACAGCTTGGTTGGCTTTACATGGCTAGGCCTGATATCATGATAGGGACAGCTGGTTGACTTTACATGGCTAGGCCTGATATAATGAGGACATCTGTTGACCTTACATGGCTAGTCTTGAATCATGAGGGACAGCTGGTTGACTTTACATGTTTAGGCCTGATATCATGAGGGGGACAGCTGGTTGACTTTACATGGCTAGGCCTGATATCATGAGGGACAGCTGGTTGACTTTACATGGCTAGGCCTGATATGCGAGGGACAGCTGGTTGACTTTACATGGCTAGGCCTGATATCATGAGGGACATCTGGTTGACTTACATGGCTAGGCCTGATATCATGAGAGGGACAGCTGGTTGACTTTACATGGCTAGGCCTGATATCATGAGGGACAGCTGGATACTTTACATGGCTAGCTGATATCATAGAATGACAGCTGGTTGACTTTACATGGCTAGGCCTGATATCATGAGGGACAGCTGGTTGACTTTACATGGCTAGGCCTGATATCATGAGAGGGACAGCTGGTTGACTTGACATGGCTAGCCTGATATCATGAGGGACAGCTGGTTGACTTTACATGGCTAGGCCTGATATCATGAGAGGGACATGCTGGTTGACTTACATGGCTAGGCCTGATATTATGAGAGGGACAGCTGGACTACTTTACATGGCTAGGCCTGATGATCATGAGGGACAGCTGGATACTTGACATGGCTAGGGCCTGGATATTATGAGAGGGACAGCGTGGTTGACTTTACATGGCTAGGCCTGATATCATGAGGCGACCGCTGGTTGACTTTACATGGCTAGGCCTGATATCAGGAGGGACAGCTGGTTGACTTTACATGGCTGGCCTGATATCATGAGGAGGGACAGCTGGATACTTTACATGGCTAGGCCTGATATCATGAGAGGACAGCTGGATACTTTAATGGCTAGGCCTGATATCATGAGGGACAGCTAGTTGACATACATGGCTAGGCCTGATATCATGAGAGGGACAGCTGGATTGACTTTACATGGCTAGGCGATATCATGAGAGGGACAGCTGGTTGACTTTACATGGCTAGGCCTGATATCATGAGGGACAGCTGGGTGACTTGACAGGGCTAGGCCTGATATCATGAGAGGGACAGCTGGTTGATTTTACATGGCTAGGCCTGATATCATGAGAGGGACAGCTGGTTGGACTTTACATAGCTAGGCCTGATATCACTGAGAGGGACAGCTGGATACTTTACATGGCTAGGCCTGATATCATGAGGACAGCTGGTTGACTTTACATGGCTAGGCCTGATATCATGAGAGGTACGAGCTGGTTGACTTTACATGGCTAGGCCTGATATCATGAGAGGGACAGCTGTTGACTTTACATGGCTAGGCCTGATATCATTGAGAGGGACAAGCTGGATACTTTTACATGGCTAGGCCTGATATCATGAGGACAGCTGGATACTTTACATGGCTAGGCCTGATATCATGAGGGACAGCTGGATTATTTACATGGCTAGGCATGATATCATGAGAGGGACAGCTGGGTTGACTTTACATGGCTAGGCCTGATATCATTGAGAGGACAGGCGTGGTTGACTTTACATGGCTAGGCCTGATATCATGAGAGGGGACAGCTGGATAATTTACATGGCTAGGCCTGATAATCATGAGGGACAGCTGGTTGACTTTACATGGCTAGCCTGATATCATAGAGGGACAACTGGTTGACTTTTAACATGGCTAGGCCTGATATCATGAGGGACAGCTGGTTGACTTTACATGGCTAGCTGATATCATGAGGACAGCGGTTGAACTTTACATGGCCTAGGCCGGATATCATTGAGGCGACAGCGGGACAGCTGGTTGACTTTACATGGCTAGGCCTGATATCATGAGAGGGACAGCTGGTTGACTTTACATGGCTAGGCCTGATATCATGAGAGGGACAGCTGGATACTTTACATGGCTAGGCCTGATATCATGAGAGGGACAGCTGGTTGCTCGGTCACTTTTGCTAGCTGCAATTTTACATCTTTAAATCATGCAGTGAAAGGTAACGGGTTCTTTATCATTTAAATCACCTTAAAGTAGATCTCGTCTTTCTTCAGGAGACACATCTCCGCACTTTTGACCATTATCGTTTAAAAGGAAAGTGGACAGGTCAATCAAATCATTCCAATTTTCATTCTAAAACATGAGAAGCCATTTTAATTAGTAAAAACATACCGTTCGCATAAGACCTTCTCACGTAGACTACTTTTTCCTAGACAATAGATTTCTGCCACTTATCACGGAGTGTGATTACCAAGCTATAGTCATTTCGTAATCATTCTCCTCTTACTATGAAACTACTTATACCAAATACACAGGCTAATTATCCCCCTTGGTGCCTTAAAGGGAAGCAGGTAGCCTAGTGGCTAGAGCATTGGGCGAGTAACCGCAAGGTTGCTGGATCGAATCCCAGTTGAATGCATGCAGTCGTACAACTGACTAGGTATCCCCCTGAACTCACTACTGCTATCAAAAGAAACCTTTGTTGCTTTTATATCATCTCAAATTCAGCTGTTTCTTGAGCTTAATCAACCCCCTGGAATGTCTCCTACCACAGTATGGGAATCATTGAAGGCTTATCTAAATGGGAACTTACAAATAACATCTGTGATTTGGATATGGCATATTCACACTCTTCATCCGCAGATTTACTAAAAGAACAGTTTGACACTTCAGACAGAGTTTGATCTTCTTTCAACTCGATAAGCAGAAAATTGAATGAGTAAATCTCGATAAATCTCTTGATTTGGTAGGGGATCTGTGTGTTCTGTTAGAGCATGAGGGAGGTTGGGGGGGGGGTTGATTTGGTAGGGGATCTGTGTGTTCTGTCCTCCAGCTGTTCTGTATAATCATAAAAAATGCCAAATAAAAAGTAAAAACACCAACAACTTGACAGGTAAGTTTAGGAATTCATTCCGAGTGTTTACGTTAAATAGTTTGGGAAAGGCAAATTTTTTTTAAATACGCCATCCCTGTCCAAAACACCCTAGCAAGCCACACGCCTACTTGATGGTAATAGTGCTAACCGTTGCCCCTAGTGACCGTAGTCATGGAGGTGGTGAGAGAGACCAGAGAGCTGCTGTAAAATAGATCTAACCTGAACCTGCAGAGTATAGTCATGGCGGTGGTGAGAGAGACCAGAGAGCTGCTGTAAAATAGATCTAACCTGAACCGGCAGAGTATAGTCATGGCGGTGGTGAGAGAGACCAGCGAGCTGCTGTATCCTACTGTGTACAGAGCTTTCACAGATGCATAGTGCATGTCCTGGAAGAGACAGAGAGACACTGTTATAGAACATGTCCTGGAAGAGACAGAGAGACACTGTTATAGGATAGGAACATAGTACATGTCCTGGAAGAGACAGAGAGACACTGTTATAGAACATAGTACATGTCCTGGAAGAGACAGAGAGACACTTTTATAGTACATGTCCTGGAAGAGACAGAGAACACTGATAGTACATGTCCTGGAAAGGACAGAGAGACACTGTTATGACATAGTACATGTCCTGGAAGAGACAGAGAGACACTGTTATTAACATAGTACATGTCCTGGAAGAGGCAGAGAGACACTGTTATAAGTACATGTCCTGGAAGAGACAGAGAGACACTGTTATAGAACATAGTACATGTCCTGGAAGAGACAGAGAGACACTGTTATAGAACATAGTACATGTCCTGGAAGAGACAGAGAGACACTGTTATAGAACATGTCTGGAAGAGACAGAGAGACACTGTTATAGAACATGTGTCCTGGAAGAGACAAGAGACACTGTTAATGAACATGTCCTGAAGAGACAGAGAGACACTGTTATAGTACATGTCGAAGAACAGAGAACACTGTTATAGTGCATGTCTGGAAGAGACAGAGAGACACTGTTATAGTACATGTCCTGAAGAGACAGAGAGACACTGTTAGTAGAACATAGTATATGTCCTGGAAGAGACAGAGAGACACTGTTATAGACATAGTACATGTGGGAGACCCATGGTAACCTGGAGGACAGAGAAGACACTGTTATAGAACATAGTGCATGTCTGGAAAGACAGAGGAACAACTGTTATTAGTACATGTCCTGGAAGAGTCAGAGAGACACTTTATAGTACATAGTATATGTCCTGGAAGAGACAGAGAGACACTGTTATAGTACATGCCTGGAAGAGACAAGAGAGACACTGTTATAGAACATGTCCTGGAAGAGACAGAGAGACACTGTTTATAGTAATGTGCTGGAAGAGACAGAGAGACCTGTTATAGTACATGTCCTGGAAGAGACAGAGAGACACTGTTATGGAACATAGTACATGTCCTGGAAGAGAGACAGAATATCACATGGTTCTACTGTTTGCAGTGTTCAACGGAAGTATAATTGTGAAAGAAGGTCATGTTCTAGGTTCTATATACTAGGTTTTAGAGGTTCTAGGTTGTTACCTGTCTGGTTCTAGAAGTTTAGGTTCTAGGTTGTTACCTGTCTAGTTCGAGAAGTTAGGTTCTAGGTTTCTTACCTGTCTGGTTTCTAGAGGTAAGGTTCTAGTTTTACCTGTCTAGTTCTAGAGGTTGGTTCTAGGTTCTTATCCGTCTAGGTTCTAGAGGTTAGGTTCTAGTTCCTACCTGTCTGGTTCTAGGTTCTTACCTGTCTAGTTTTCTAGGTTCTAGAGACAAGGTTCTAGTTTCTTACATGTCTGGTTTAGAAGTTAGGTTC